>NC_056740.1:172523677-172823677 GCF_019279795.1 Protopterus annectens | reverse complement strand
CAAGCTGGTGACAGAGACATTAGAAAATTTCAAATCCATGTTGTCAGGACATGTATTATGGTTGTTCTATTATGGTTTAGGGACTTGGTTTTACAGAGGTCACCTCAGTGGTGTCTAGGGTCTGAAAATGGTTACCTACTATCCTTGAGATAAATTATTAGTCATTCATCCTTTTTGGGGGTATGGCACTAGTCACTCATCATTCTTATGATATGAATTTGTTCATCTCTTACTCTTACAGCAAAGTATTGGCTACACATCCTATTTGTGGCAATGCACTCAGCATCCATCCTTCATGGACTATAGCAATGGCCATATATCAGTTAGTCGAAAGCTATCTGTCTTTCATTGGGTTGTAGACTTTGTGGCAGCCAAGTGCTTTGAATCTGGATTATGAAGCATCACCTACATTACTGTGTGTATCAGAGAAATAGTTTTGGGACAGTTTTATTTAGTTGCATATTTATTAAATTGTTTGCTTTCCTCCCCCATAGTTGTCTGTCATCAGCATGTCCCAGGGCTCCTCCTCAGTCTTCTGCTCCAACATCCCCAGCACCTATCGATCTTACCCTTCACGGAGCAGAGACCTACATATGGCAAAATCCTTTGTGGAAACATCCAGGGAGTGGTTGAAGTGGAGAACAGGGCAAATTGGTTTGACTACATTCAGATAGCTGTCAAGAGTTTTTTGTTAAGTGCTATCTACTATCTCTCCAACACTCAAATGTGTAAACATCATGTACACACTTCAGGACTAGATTTTCAGCTCTCCACCTAAAACTTTTAGTCATGAACAGTTAATAACCACAATAAAAATTGAGCTATAAAAGATGCCACTCAGTTCCCATTCTCCAAGCTGACTCCTTGGGAACCAAATCTACAAATGGAACCCAGGTATCATGAATCAAAGTTAGATCACACTTCCTCTGAAATATGAAAGTAGCAACAATTTTCATTTTGATAGTTGCAAACTGTTCACATGGAACCCTTCTCCATTTTGGCCTTCAAAGCTCTCATTTGAACATTTGCTACTACCACCAAGATCTGCACCCATGGCAGCTCCACCTGGGCCCTCACCCTGGGTTTCAGTGCCACTGTGGCAGCCCTCGTACTCATCGCAGTGTAACCCCCCAGCTCCAGCACCACTGATGGCTGGGTATATGCCCGACACTCCAGCAGTATCTATTTTCAGGGCAAGTTGATTCGGCAGGTGAGTTGTTACACACTCCTTAGTGTATTCTGACTTCCATGGTCATCGTCCTGCTGTCTATATCAACCATCAAAAATCCGGTGCCTAAACCCGGCATTTGGTTCATCTTGCAGCATCAGTTCTCTTTAGCAAAAATGGTCCATTAGGTGCTCACATTCCACACCCAGCTCAAAGCCAGTGAGTCGGTCTTCTTACTCATTTAAAGTTTGAGAATAGGTTGAGATCATTTCAGCCCCAAGAACTCTAATCATTTGCTTTACCAGATAAAACTGCATCTGCCAAGTGCCAGCTATCCTGAGGGAAACTTTGGAGGGAATCATTTACTCGATGGTTCGATTAGTCTTTCACCCCTATACACAGGTTGGATGATCGATTTTCACATCAGGACTATTACAGACCTCCACCAGAGTTTCCTCTGGCTTCGTCCTGCCCAGGCATAGTTTGCCATCATTTTTTGTATATTTAGCAGAAGATTTTCAGGCTAGGTTCTCATTTATATGCATAAACTTGTTCTTTAGCTGTTTATCATCAGCAGGTTTCATTAGATACAGATGTGATGTCAAATTTTGATTTAGGAACAGTCCAGCTCTGTAGTCTAGTGGGATAAAGCCCCGAGTACAGTGGATATAAAAAGTGTTTACACCCCTGTTAAAATGTCAGGTTTTTGTAATAGAATAAAATGAGACCACAATAAATCATTTCAAAAATTTTCCCACCTTTAATGTGACCTATAACCTGTACAATTCAATTGAAAAACAAACAAATCTGTTAGGGGAAAAATATAAAAAAATAAAAAATGTACAATAAGCTGGTTGCATAAGTGTGCACACCCTTAAACTAATACTTTGTTGAAGCACCTTTTGCTTTAATTACAGCATTTAGCCCTCTTGGGTACACACCTGCCATCAATTAAAGAGACTCTGATTAACCCCAAATAAATTTCAGCTGTCCTAGTAGGATTTTCCTGACATTTACTCAGTTGCCTGCTACAGAAAAAGCCATGGTTCGAAGAGAGCTTACAAAGCATCAAAGGGATCTCATTGTTGAAAGGTATCAGTCAGGAGAAGGGTACAAAAAAATTTCCACAGCATTGAATATACCATGGAACACAGTGAAGACAGTCATCAAAAAGTGGAGAAAATATGGGACAACAGTGACATTGCAAAGAACTGGACATCCCTCCAAAACTGATGAAAATACAAGGCAAAAACTGGAAAGGGAGGCTGCCAAGAGACCTAGAGCAACACTGAAGGAGCTGCAGGAATTTCTGGCAAGTACTACATGTGACAACAGTCTCGCGTATACTCCATATGTCTGGCCTATGGGGTAGGGTTGCAAGACAGAAGCCTTTTCTTACTCAGAAAAACATCCAGGTCCATCTAAAATTTGAAAACAGTACATAAAGTCTCCCAGAAGCACGTGGGAACATGCCTTTTGGTCTGATGAGACCAAGGTTGAACATTTTGGCCACAATTCCAAAACGTACATTTGGCGCAAAAACAACAATTTGCATCACCAAAAGAACACCATCCCTACATTGAAGCATGGTGGTGGCAGTATCATGCTTTGGGTTGCTTTTCTTCAGCTGAAAGTGGGGCTTTAGTGAAGGTGGAGGGAATTACGAACAGTTCTAAATACCAGTCACTTTTGGTCCAAAACCTTCAAGTATCTGCTAGAAAGCTGAAGATGAAGAGGAATTTCACCTTTCAACATGACAATGACCCCAAGAATACATCCAAATCAAGAAATGAATGGCTTCACCAGAAGAAAATTAGTTTTGGAATAGCCCAGCCAGTGCCCAGACCTAAATTCAATAGAAAATCTGTGGGGTGACCAGAAGATGGCTGTGCACAAGAAATGTCCTCACAATCTGACAGATATGGAACTTGTTTGTAAGGAAGAGTGGGCAAATATTGCCAAGTCAGGATGAGCAGTGTTGATAGACTCCTACCCAAGAAGACTGAATGCTGTAACTAAATCCAAAGGTGCTTCAACAAAGTATTAGTTTAAGGTGTACACACTTATGCAACCAGCTTATTGCATGTTTTTTATTATTTATATTTTTTCGCTAGCAGATTTGTTTGTTTTTCAATTGAATTGTACAGGTTATGGGTCACATTAAAGGTGGGAAAAGTTTTGAAATTATTTATTGTGGTCTCAGTTTATTATATCACAAAAACCTGGCATTTTAACAGGGGTATGTACACTTTTTATATCCACTGTATATCTGAGATGACTCACATGATGCAGCACTCTGGAAGAGCTAGGCATGGGTGGGTGGGAGTAAGTGAGTGAACTTTGTCCATTTGCCCATCCTGTGGGAAAAAGGTGGTCTGTCCACCTACATTGCTAATCCAAAAAGGAGCAAAAGGGGTGCAATGTACAGTAGTATAGTCTATGGAGACCCCACTGTAAGGAGCCAGAGAGAAAGGCATGTATGGATGCTTCACTCTTTGAGACAGCTGTTATGAGCATTGCAGTCATGACATGATGGGGTTAGGCTGCAGGTTTAGGTGTCTCATGCACATGATGGTTCACATCTAACATTTGATTCTTGCCACTTAGGGAAGAAATGTGCTTTTAGGCTTTCATTCTAATCAGAGAATGAATGGTCCATAAGGGTGTCAGACTGGTAAGAAAACAAATAAGTCTGGGTCTTTCCATGAGCAGGATGGTCTATAGGATTCTGGAAGGGGATCATGATCATTTGTGTGACTAAAAATATTGATTTAGGAGGAATGTTTGGAATTTTGTCAGTAGCCCAGCAATGCATTATCTGAATAAAAAAACTCTGAGAAAGTTTCTCTGAAAGGACTTATAGGAAACGGAGTAAATCTCTTTGCCCTCTTTGCACCCTTCACACCCCCAGACTTAATATACTATCTCCATGGTTGCACAATAGTGGAGAAAGGGGGGGGTCTTACTCTTGGCAAAAGTGCTTTTGGCAAAACATGCTTCTAGAAACAGCACTAGCCAAAATAACCATCAACAGACTGTTATGTTGCTTAAAAAATTTGGCACTGCATTAATAGCTGTAGAAGATGCATTTCAATATGCAAAAAGAGAAGTTTATCTTATACTATAATGTTTTATTATTAGGAATATTGGTTCTAATAGTTATGACAAACATTTAAATACATCTCTCTGCTAACTTATTTGTAACCCGATGAGAGATACTACATATAAACTACTTGATGCTGTTTTGCTTTGTATGGTGTTTGAAATCGTATGGGGTAGACTATAGTCCATATAATCACAGATCTCTTCTAGAGGACAATTAGTTTTGAGCCTCTAACCTGAAGTAGTCTTTCTACAGATGACTGATTCACTGCAAGTTACCTTCAAACACTTGGAATGTGCATCTACAGTAATATGAAAGAAGAGTCAATAATTGTATATAATCAATGTGAATACATTGCTATATCAATCATAGTCATTCCTGTGGGTGTCAGGCTGATTATTGTGGTGCATTTTGAATAATCACTCATCCAGTGTATCAGATGGATATTAATGTGTTTGTCACTTCCTGATCAGTGCACAAAGCAATGAGCTGTGAATTTCATGTCCATACCTTATAACTGCCTTTTTAAAGCAGTGGTCATAACTCAGATGTGCAAACTGGAACAAGAGGCCACTATGTCTCTGTATAGTTGGGTTCTTTCACTTACAGGCAGTCAATGCTTCCTAAATCTGAATGCATGTACAGCAAATCAATAGATTTGGGCCATAGATTTTATCATGAATTTATACAATTTGAATCCACAAGATAAGTCATTATTTCTTTTGGGTACAGGCATTTTTTACTGTAATAACTCTTCAGCTTTGAGGGTGCGGTAAATTTCTAATGGATCAACTATGCTGGGTTTTTCTACAGCCTTGTATAGTAAACATGAAAATCTATAAGCATTTCAACATTTTCATGCTGCATTCTGCTTTTTAATTCAGTATTATTTGACTGCAATGCTAAGAAAAGTAACAACACAAAACATATGCTGCAGTTATCAGTGATATTCTCTTTTTAAAAATGGGCACTAAAGACTGCTGATCTAGTATCACTGCCATCCTTTTATCATAAAGGTACTGGCTAAGCATCTTTAACCACTGGGTCACTTAAGAACATCCTTATCAAGACAGGCATAATTACCTTTACCTGTTATCAATGAATGAGAATCCCCTCAGCACTATCCAGAAGTATGTAAATGGCATTTACTCCCTATAGTAAATTGTCATACTGCAAAACGGTTGTTAGGGAAACAGTGAAGAGTGAAGGCACCTGATCCAAGATTAACAGTTTCTTGTTTGTAAGGAGGCTCATTTATAGTTCTTTGTCTCTTTCCAAATAGACCATTTTATAGCAGTCCATTCAGTGGACATACTGCTACCGTCAGGCTAAGATAGATGTGTTAATCTTTTGTGATCACATCTATATAAGTTTCAGAAAGTTATCTTTTGGCATCAAATTTGGGAATCACCCCTTAACCTGAGTCCACACTCCTTTAGCTTATCTAAAATTCCCTTGTATTGATCTAGTGTTATTTGCTGTCCTTAATTAATACTAAGATATCACAAGGCAGTAGTGCACATTTGGAATTTCTTGAAGTACTTGAGCCATCAACTTTTGCAAAACCAAAAACAAAATAACTGCATTAAAATAATCTGTGTGTACATTACTGGTTAAGAATAGCTTGAGTCATTTTTCATTCTCCATCTTCTGATAAGCTGAATCATTCTTCATTCTCCATCTTCTGATAAGCTTGTGCCAAATCAGTCTTTGGAATATGTTTATGCTATTACAAAATTTTAGGTAAATGTTTTCATTTGGCTGAGTCCTGGTCTTTTTGCCTATCACTGTTCCCATGTCTTTACCAAAGCACTGTCTGTTTCCTGCTAACAACTACTGCATGTTTTAGTGGTGATAGTGTGGCCACTGTTTTTCCACTGCATGTTTTATTGGTGGTAGTTTGGCCACTGTTTTTCCACAGCATGTTTTATTGGTGGTAGTGTGGCCACTGTTTTTAGAGAATTGTTTTATCAGTGGTAGTGTGACCACTATTTTTCCGCTGCATGTTTTATTGGTGGTAGTGTGGCCACTGATTTTGAGAGTACATCATCATGTACACTCTTACTGGTATACCAAACCATTTCAGGTGCTTGCTGAGTGTTCAAGGACCATTATTTTGATATATGGTACTGTTAAACTGTAACTTCAGATAGATAATAACTACTAACTCCAAGTCTACTCTGAGGTACAGCAGTCTTAGATATGGGAGAGAAACCATCCATTTCAAAGGATGTTGAAGATGAAGCTCCACCACAAATATGCTTGAATTCTATAACAACAAGATCTGTATGTTACTATTATACTATGCAAATCACAATTTATTTTCCAAACTGTCAGGAGTTGCATTATCAAAACTCAAACTTCTGATAAGGATTCACCCAATTCAACTTTTCCTTAAATGTTTTTCAGAGCAGTGCTGGTTGACCCCTTTTTAGTATATTCAAATCTCACTTGTGTATTTACCACTCCTCTTCATCTTTCCATATCATTTTTCTGACAGACAGTGCTGACTTATGCTGTTCCAGAAATACAAGTCCAGAACTCGTATTTTGACATTGTAAGTCACCATCACATTAACTGCACCCTTGAAGAGCTACAGTTTTATGAGGGATAAAGTAAAAAAATGGAACCAGCTAAGGATGAAGCAGGACTGGCTATAATTTTTACTACAGTGTACAAGAAAATACTGTAAAACATCACTCTACACAGTCATCAGGCAATGCATCTCATGATAATTTATGTGCTCTTTTCTGGTAAACCAACAGTTATTGGCCTTATTGTACTCTGTGACACCCCAGCAGTAGTCCAGTAATCAAGGAGCCTCAATCCTCACCACTGACAACAGTGGGGAATGTGCACAGTGGGAGGATGACAAGTCCACACACAGTAAAGTGCAATTTCACTTAAGAGCACACAGAGATCACAGTCAGCCTGGGGCTGGCTTCATCCTCTTTCTCCAAATCCCCAATAAGACTCCCTACAGACACAGCTATAGTGTTGAGATCTCAGTTAAGTGGCCAAGCTGAGACCTCCAGCACCATCTCTGTCCAACCAGTGCTTTGTGTCCCTGCCCAAGTAGCTGACGCACACACTTTGAAATTTGATTTATACACAAACACACACCTGGGAAAGGCTGGCACAGGTTTACTAGCTATGCCCCCTTCTGCCCAGATTATAAGGTAGTTTTTACTGCCACCAGCCAACTCCTTGTCAGCTATTTTAAGGTCCTTAACAAAGGGTGTCCAATTCTTACTGTGTAATGTTACTATTAATCCAAATGGTAGTTTGACCAAGCACCAGGCTATAGGAGTACCCTGCACAGTATCACTAAATAGATATGCAAGTACTCTAAGAGCTTAAATATCTCTATACAGACAAGCCACAATTGAAAGGTTTAAATATATTTAATAATAAATAATAAAAGAACAAGAAAATACTCAATAAATCATCACAATAAATTCAAAGTTCAAAATCACAGGAAACATTTAAAACACCATTGCAGGATAGTCTCAAATAAATACAAAAAAAATCTAAACTAATCTTTACTATATTCTTAACTATATCTAAAGGAAAGTATTGCACCCTACTTAACTTACTTATAGCAGGAAAACTGCAGAAATGTTGAGTGGATGTTCTTGTTAGGTCAAAGACAAAATACAAAATGCCCCCCCCCCCGCTCTTAGAGAGTTCTTAAATTAATATCTGAAATATTGCTGCTGGGATACTGGTAGGATGACACCACTTTTGTTATCTGACTATCCCAGGCGAAACTCCCCATTGCTAGAAACTGCCAGCATTTTAGCATCTCCCTGTGAAAAATATATATCTCTTAGATCTTTTTAACTGCTGGAAGACATAAAACAATAAAACACTTACAAAACAATGCAGAAGGTACCCTAATTCTAGGCATCCTATCTCCTTGCTGCATTGAAACTAACTTTTATAGCACAATCATAAAACAATTTAATTTCAACTTTTTTCTTGGTGTTTTGCAAGTTAACCCACTATGTTTTAGTTCCCACTGTTAAAACATATGCATTTACACAATTACGATAGTTTATATGCATTTCTGTTCTAATCCAGCAGGGTACACTGTGGTCATACCTCTAAGCTCAGTACTGTATAAACCCTTTTCACACACGCACTTCTGTGACAGCAGTTTGATATACACATAACATACAGTTCTAATATAGTGATAACACAAACAATTGCATCATGGTGATATTCACAAATGACATATAACTATTTACAAAATTCCAGATAGCTGGGCTGGCAGTATTTCCCTTTGTCACCTACTCCATCACCTTTTTAGTAATCCACATATTATATTTTGTTGCTGTTTCCATGCCAATGTCAGTCTATCTCATAATGCAACAGACAGCTCCATCCTAAACTGGCAGTGTTCTTCTCAAGTGCATGTTTTGCTTCATATTCAAGATATGCTTTTTATTTCCAAACTGCTTCCTGTTATGAGTTTGAAATCACTCTGCTGAACAATGGTTTCAAGTTTAATAGATTTTGCAATGGGCCTACAGTATTGTAAGACCTTTCTTACTCATGCTTGCTGCAATACTACATTGTGTAAAAGCCCATCACTGCTAGAGCCATTACAATAAGCAGGACTAAAGTTTTGCTTCATTCTGTACATATACCAGTACACAGAGGATCCACTTTGTCAGTATAAATTGATTAGAATTTTACTATAACATTAAAGATGCTAACTTTCCAGTTACGGCCTGCCATTTAGGTTTGTTTCTACTCTCACGGGCTTGCATCATATTGACATGTTAAACCTTTATAATAAACAAAGTCACTCTCTACTTATTGTTGCATTATGTAATCACTGACCGGTCCCTTTAACAAACAAAAATCAGTTTGCACAATCTTTAGCTAAATTATTTTCATGTCTAAAGTCACCCTGAATAAATTGTTCTATAACTCATTGGTTACTCCTTTGTTTTAATTGTACTGCCATTAGATAAATTATTTTATATTGAAAATCACTTGATATAAATTATTCTGTCAAACAACCCACAGTCTAGTGATCTGCTACAGTCTGATTTACACAACCCAATATTGAAGAGAACAATGAAGACAAAGCCTTTTATGTGTTTATGAAAGTATCAAGACAGAGTGATAGCAAGGCTTAATGAAATAAGTAGTAAAAGGCTTTGACTAACAAGGGAAAAACAGGGAGAATAGTTAATTATTTTGTTCAGTATTTGTGAAGTAAGAGAAGAAGAAATTATATTACACATTTGTTAGTATGGTACTGATCCAAAGCCGTTTCCAAAAGAAAAATATCAGAATGAACCCAAAAAAAACTGAAGCTGAAAAGTTTACTGGGATTTGACAAAATCTGTGCCAGAATTCTGAATGAGAATGAATAAATGCAGTGACCACCCTTTTTAACAAATTATAGGAAGAAGTTAAAGTACCCAAATGCATAATATGGCAGCAGACATTTTTCATTCACAAAACAGAATCATGACAAATGACAGAAAGAAATTACTTGAGTGTCTGAACTTTTTAAGAAAAATGCTGCTATTTGCACTTAGTTATAGTAGCAAGGTACCAGACCCGCCCTTATCCCCATGACCGCCATGAGCTGTGCATTATAGACAAAGAATTTCAGTAAATGCTATATCCGACAATGTCTAGAGAAATCAAGCAGACATCCTTCCTCAAGAGCTTCTTTTTTTTCTTTTTTTTTTTTTGCAATGAGTATAGTGACATTTTGCTGACTCAGTCTGTGTAGGTTACATATATAGCCCCATTAGTTTGTGAGAAACCTTTGATCTTTATTTAGTTTTAAAAGGTCTTTCTTTAACATTGTGTAATTGGATAAGTCAGTATGCCCTATACAGTGAATCCCTTGTTTGTTTTGACTGCTCTTACGTTCCATTTAGTGCTATATAAGCTATAAAAACAACTTTCTAACCAATGTAGAGACATTTTGATCAAAGCTAAAACCATCATGTTTTAGTTTGTCTACTTCCCTTACAACAGTCAACATTTTGAAAATACCAACATCAGTCTGACAATCAAATTAGTCAGTGATCTCCCCAAAGCACTGGATGATTTTCTTTCTAATACATACAAGATGTTGTTATATTACCATACTTGTGCACCATCTGGGACCCCCTGCAGCACAGCTTATGTCCTTGCAGTTATTTGCCTATTTTGTCACTCATATATGTCATCCACTTTTACCTCTTAAAACAAAATAGCAAACAGTACAATACAGTGCAGCAGAAAACAGTACAGTACAGTACAGTACAGTGCAGCACAAAACAGTACAGTACAGTACAGTGCAGCACAAAACAGTACAGTACAGAACAGTACAGTACAATTCAATACAAAACATAACAGTACAGTGCAGTACAGTACAATGCAGAACAGTACAGTGCAGTTCAGTGTAGTACAGAATGGTTTAGTACAATGCAGTTCAGAACAGTACAGTACAGAGCAGTGCAGTACAATACAGTGTAGTACAGTACAGTGCAGTACAATACAGTACAAAACAGAACAGTACAGTGCAGTACAGTACAATGCAGCACAAAACAGTACAGTACAGTACAAAACAGTACAGTAAAATACAATACTAAGAACAGTACAGTGCAGTACAGTACAATGCAGCACAAAACAGTACAGTACAGTACAGAACAGTACAGTACAGTACAATACAATACAAAACAGAACAGTACAGTGCAGTACAGTACAATGCAGAACAGTACAGTGCATTTCAGTGTAGTACAGAATGGTGTAGTACAATGCAGTTCAGAACAGAACAGTACAGTACAGAGAAGTGCAGTACAGTAAAGTGCAGTGCAGTACAGTGTTGTGCAGACCAGTACAGTACAGGGTAGTATAGAACAGTGCAGTATGGTGCAGTACAGTACTCTACACCAAAAACTGACAGTTCCACTGGTTATGTGTGCTTAACCTGACAATATTCTACACAAATAAATATATGTTTTTTTGACATTATAAGTACTTGATTCAGCTAACTATAAAGAGGATCATGAGTGACTCGCCATTGCTAATCAGGACATAACAGATTGAAACATGGATGTCAAGGAATTCATGTTGACAGAGAAACTCAAGAGGTGAGCCTTTACATCCATGTTCAGAACACATAACACCTCAATGATTGGAAAGAACAAGTCATGAGTCATTGCAAAGCACAGAGCATTACTTGCTCTAATGTTGCTGTTCTTTTGGCTTTTCCTGGTTAGGGGTCGCCACAGCAGAACTCCGGTCCGCTAATGATTGGCAGTAGATTTTTACGGTGCCGAGGTGCCAGCTCAACGCCCAACCTTCAATGAAGGCACACCCATTCACGCATGTCTTTCGAACACCACTCGACCGTGGGGAGGACATGCAGACTCCACACAGAAGGTGCTCCAGCCGAGAATCGAACGGGAGAACCTCTTGCTGTGAGGCGACAATGTTACCACTGCACCAATTAAAACAAAACAGAGCAGTAGCCATGTTTTATAGCTTAGACAGCTGTAACACAATACTCTCATACAGTGAGTAGCCATTCAAGAAAAGCATTGGGAATCCTGTAAACACTTCATTCAGAATTATAAAAAGGAAGTCAGAATGAAGCATTAAGTTGGATTATCAGCTTCCCACTGCTCTTCTGCTGTGATCACTTAGACCCTTAAGCATGAGACTATTGCTTAATGGAGCTATATGGATAGTTAACAGAACTCCCATTTCACACATTTTGCAGCATAATCACAGCACTTCAGGTAGTGCATAACTGTTACTGTTAATCATTTTTGACATGTCAAATATATCATGCCTCATGTTTTTGTATGAATTGTCAGATCTTCATAGACAGCAGATGGTGACTTGTTTCAGATTTTGAAAGCAGCACTACCCCCTTCACAATGTATACTGCCCTTGATTAAGAAGCAAGAGTTTTATCATTTTTTTTCTGTAACATGCTCTTGATTCTGATGTCTTTTACTTTGTAAAGTGAAAATGGTGATATGGTAATTAATTGGATCTGGAGTAAACCCTTATAATTAGGAATCACCCCTGCCTGTTAGCAAGTAAGAGGTCAGTGAATGTTATTATTTTATACAGGAACATCATGCCATATTATTGCAAGTGATTTATAAAGTTGTTTTTGCAATATTTTATTTTTTGTAACAAGTAAAATATTATACACACATTCTATTACTGTTATTGACTTTTTTAAATTTTTAACATTTTAGTAAATATTTAAGAGAATATGTTGGATATGTGGTTGGAGTCAAAATTTATTTAATGTCATTAAATGAAAATATGACTCTCATTAACCATATCCTTCACTCTTCTCATTTAGTTGAAAACATCATTGCTGTCATTGATTTGATAATGTGGTTTGTGTCAAAGTTTATTTTTATCTTTGGCTAACTCTTTTACAGCTTTTTAATATTTCATTTATTCGGTTTCAAGCATTTTTTTTTTGGAAAATTTAGAAGCTATGCAGCAATCTTTTCTATTGCAAAGTTTATTTATTTCTTTCTGTTTATTAACCAGGGTAGTGGACTAGTCTACAAGGTACCCATTTCAGCTATATTCCAGGAAGTAAAGCTAAATAATATATTTGTTTACAAAGAGAATACAAGTAATAAGATCAATAAAACTCATATAACCTAGTATTCAAAAATGGTTCACTGTTACACCATTTGCTTAGTGCAGGTTGGTCAATTAGCACAACTGTGCAAAAATGTGATTCAGCGCCAGCATTGGCTACAATGAGAAAGGCCTCATTAGTGTGTCTCTGTATTATACACTAGTTCTGTGTGACCTGACTGTGCTAATTTTCTCCCTAGCCTACCATTCATAGCTTTCAGATAGGCAGAGTCCTACACGCACACACACATGCACATGCATACACACACACACACACACACACACACACACACACACACACACACACACACACACACACAAATACATTCCCAGGCATTCGCACACATAGACCCCACAAATATTCAGCAACAAACAAGATCCACCCAAAGTAAATGACAGTCACAGATACCTCAAGACTCTCTATTCCCTACCAGCTCCTCTAGTGTGACTACCCCACATCTTCACTGAACTTCCCTGCACACCTAGTAATCCTAGAAGAGTGAGTTGGTAACTGTCATGTTTTTGTGCTGGTCATGCTTTCCTCCTAGAATAAAATTTTACTCAGACAGATGACTCTCAATCATGTGGCTAAACAAA
The DNA here is from genome assembly GCF_019279795.1 of Protopterus annectens. Taxonomy (NCBI): domain Eukaryota; kingdom Metazoa; phylum Chordata; order Ceratodontiformes; family Protopteridae; genus Protopterus; species Protopterus annectens. Next base: position 172,810,175 of record NC_056740.1, on the reverse strand, counting down.
TCATGAGCTGTGCATATTTCTGGAGCACAGCACACAGCTAATTAGCAATAGACACTCCTTTGGCCTGCCATATTATCATGCAGCTCTGCCTGTAAAACATCCTTTTCCACTGAGGCCCTCATGAGCAGTGTCTGAATTGGAAAATCTTAGCACAATGGGGAAAACTGGTGAACTAAGAATTCCTCATCATGCCAAGCCTTTCTGAGTCCCAGTGACACAGTAGAAGAAGACCTGCAATGGAATGCTGCACTGCCATTCTTATTCTTAGTATTTACACATACAGTATATGTTGTATAATGGATCTCAGGTAGGTGGATTATTATTGAAATTCTAGTTTTAGTATTACCTTATTTGAATAAGTCTGGGTCTATATTAATTCATTATATAATAGAATTTGTCCACCACCTCAGATGTCACTTTTGTATCTATATTGAATTATAACTCCCAGCCATAAATTTGTAATGCAACATCAAAATCTCAATGAATTTCATGGAAGGTGGAACACCTAAGATGACTTGCCCCTATTTGGGCAGTGAATACATAACAGTTTTTACTTTGATTCTAGCATCTTTTTATTTGTGTTGTTACATCCTGTATTTTAGTTCTTAGCAAAGTGTTCATGACCACTTTTTCTTTGCTAACCTTATTGACACACGGACCTCTTTTGTATATGTTAAAGCCAGTGATCACAATGATGTAACTTGTAATTGCAGTGTGCCCCGTGGATACCAGGGGTTTGCAGTATCATGGTGTATTTTTAATTTTGTATACAATAACTTGTAAATCTTAATAATCTAAATTTTAGACACCTAGCAGAAGATATTATGAAGAGATGTACCACAAAAGAAAGACCCAAACATTACTGATAAATATGATGGTATATTTGGTAAATCTTAATATTCTTTTTTAGATATCTAGAAGAAGATATTAAAAAAAGATTAACCAAAATAGAAAGACAAAAACATCATTGATAAATATAGGAAAGGAAACTACAAAAGGCAGAAGGACTTGGTATGAAACAAATAAAAAACAAACTTCTTGACCCAGAAAGAAATGAAAGCTGAATGGGTGTATAGTTTGAGCGCTTTTGTTCTTTTAATATCAGAACTTCTTCAGAAAACATACAGTGCTTACATTTGATTTTAAATAAGAGAACAGTGTTGTGGAAAAAATGCCAAAAAGGGTGGTTAGTTTGCACTAACCAATCAAGAGACAGTAGTATAGGTACAGACAGTTACATCATGTGTAGTGGGTGGTGGAGATCACTGATACCACCGCAATGTACATTTTAAATTGAGAGTTTCCTTAAGTCCTGGATATGATGGTATATTCTATGATGTAGGGCTAGATGTAAATAAAAGTAAAGTTAAATGGACAATAGAAAATCTTGGTAATAAAAGATGTGGTGAAATTCTAGCTGAATTGCTTAAAATACTGTAAAATAACACTGGTACAGTGTTGCTTGGAATTTGGCAGCACATTTTGAAATCACAGCAGTGATCATGGATTAATAAATGTCAGTTTATTTTGAAATCACAAAAATGGTGGTGTTAGAGATTGCTTAGATTATCAAATAATTGCACGTTTCACAGGTTTGCAACATAATCTCAAGATTCTGCAATCCAGAATCTAGCAATAAATGGACAATGAACTGCCAGATATAGATGGTGGTTTTAGAAGGGGCATAGGTACCTGAGGTCACATTGCTAGCATCCACTGGATAACAGAGAAAGCAACGAAGTTCCAGGAAAAATGCTGACTTCTGCTTTATTGACTACTCTAAAGCCTTTGATTGTGTTTGTTAGATAACAAACTGTGGCAAGGTCTTACAGAAATAAGTATACTGGGTCACCTCATTTGCTTATTTGCCTCATGAAGAATCTGGATGCAAAAGAAGAAGCAACAGATAGAACCAAAATAACTGGCATTTTCAAGCCTGGGAAGGCAGTGCAGTAAGGCTGTAGATTGCCATCTTATTTATTCAATATTTTCAGTGAATCTATCAGGTGTGAGGCTAGGCTAGCCAAGTCAGATGCTCGAATCAAAACTGTTAGGAGAAACATTGACAACCTCATGAATGCAGATTATATCATTGTGGTGAATGAAAGTGAAGAAAAATTGAAAGTACTGCTAATGAAAGTTAAAAGAGCTGTCCTTATGCTCAGTGTCAAAAAATACCAAATTATGTTATCCCACCCTGTCAATTCTTTACAAACAGATGGAGAAGAAGTGGATACAATAACATATTTTATTTTCTTGAGCTCAGAGATGCCTGCAGATTTTGAGAGCAGCCATGAAATTAAGACACTTGCTTGAAGTAAAGCTTTGGCAAATCTGGATAAGATTTTAAAGAGCAAAGACATCTCATTGTCAACAAAGACATATAAAGTCAATGCTATATAAGGCTGGGTGCCAAAAATTGATGCTTTTGGAATGTGGCAGTAGAGAAAACGTTTGGGAATGCTGCGGACTTTATGCAGATTAAAACAGTTAAGGAAATGAACCCAGACCATTCAGTGGAAGCTCTGATAGTAAAACTGAAATTGAGATACTTTGGCATTATAATATAAAGACAAGATTCACCAGAGAAGAAACCAATGTTGTGAAAGTTCAAAGGTTAAAGAGGAAATGGGTGGTATCAAATAAAATCAATAGGCATTATTACATAAGCAATGAATATGAATTTGCAAGATCTTAAGGTACTTGTTGACAGACTGGTGTGCAAAATTCCTTCAGGTCGCAAGGATTCAAACTTGACTAAATAATTAAACAGCATACTGAAGAAAACATACATATTTATTTATTTGTGCTTGTTTTCCAGAATAGAGCCTTGATCTCAATGGACCTTTTTCAGACTCAGCCTGGAAGCATTGTTTGGTTAAGTCAATTTCTCAGTGTCACAGAGTTAGGCAATGGAAGCTGATAGATTCAAACCTTGTACCACTGGACTACAGGAAACAGCTCATTAATTCTCTGAGCTAGCTGCCAGACAATGTTGCCATATGATGTAGTGTGGTTAAGAGGAGAAATACTGAAAGCTAAATGGATATTATCTAAGATGCCATTCTATAACAGTAACAATCATGTAATCTAACCAAGCACATGCAGTAGTAGTTTCATTTCAGACACATTTTTATAATTTCAATTAACAGCAGCATGTTGTATATCCGACAAAAATGGTACTTTAATACAGTCCTAAAGAATTTGATGACAAAAAATGTAAAGCTCCTGAAATGCTGCATGCTGTTTAGTAAATCCAATTATTTAACCATTTTTTAATAAAATGGAAATAGACATCCACAAATGTGAAAATAAATAAGTAAGGTACAATGGAGTAAGACATCACATACATGAATTAATGCTAACGTATGTTTTCATTGTCATCTTTGAAGACAGTGTGACATATTAATCACAAGTGCCATTCTCACTGTCATTTTTGAATGCATCTAATGATTTAAGACCTATTAAGCTCATGTCCTACGTGGGTAATTGTATGATCTGTCTATGATTTACTTATAAATTACATTTTGGCTCTTTAATGATTCTGTAACCTTGGCATTAAAACAATGTAGAACACACCGAGACAACATTTTAGCAGCGTTTATATGTCTGTGCCTAATTTTTCACTTGAAATGCTACAAAGTTAAGTCAGCACAGTAAAGCAGCACAAATACTTCACAGACTTTTGCCAAGAATTGAACATTTCTCTAACCTTGGCAGCATAGGACAGGGAATATTTTAGAGGTTACTTCAATATATCTAAAGAATGACTGTAATTCATTTTATCATTCAAACTCTTATCTTGATGATGCCAGAAAAAAATTGCCGTTAAATCATCAGACACTGTCTGACGTGAGTCCAAGGTTGATAAGAATTTGCTGGCATACAAAGCATTTGCTGGCAAAAAGGGTTGCTCATTACTGTTTAGGGTTGCCTATTTTATTTTCCATATTCAGTAATCAAATGCCTAAAAGCTGAAGCATGCAACTCAATATTTCACAGTTTACAATCTTTAGAAGGATTTTTTTGTTTAACATGATAACAGTTACACAGTAAGACTTTGGTTAAGTTCCTGTTTATGTATCCAAAAGTCAATAATGACAACTATAGGTACATAGAAACAGATGTGTACCTTTACAGCTGAGTAAAAAAAGACAATAATGCAAGGAATCATTAAGCAATAATCCACAAATGGGTATATGTATATCATGATTTAACTACAGTTGGTGTGGATATACCCACAATCAGGAGCAGATTATTGCTATTGTACAATAATATTATTTAAGAAAGAAATTGCTTACCTTTCTTAAATTATGTCTTTGTATATGGGCGTGCCTTCGTTGAAGGTTGAACGTCGAGCTGGCACCTCGGCGTTCGTGAAAATCTACTGTCAATCATTAGCGGACCGGAGTTCCGCTGTGGCAACCCCTAACCAGGAAAAGCCAAAAGACAACAACATGACAGCACTTCAGTATTCATCTGTGTTATCTTACGTAAGCTGATATGCTGCACATGGGTCTACTTCTAAAGACCGAACCGATGATTCCCCGACACGCGGAAAACGAAGACCAAACGACCGACAGGTAAGTTTACCGACAGGGTGATTTGCCGACAGCGGAAAGACCGACAAGGGTAATGTGCGATCGCGACTCGGTAAGTGTGCGACAGTGACAGCGTTAGGAGCGGTGAGGTAAGTGTGCGATATTGTGGGATTTCGGGTTAGGTTGTGGGAAAGGTGAGTGTGTGTAAGTGTCGGAGTTAGGGTTCGTGTAAGGTAAGTGTGTGATAGTGAGGGACTGTAGTTTTGGGATGGGTTACGTGAGTTAGGGTTAGGGTGCAGGTAGGTGAAGTGTGCGATAGTGTCAGACCTTGGGCTAGGGGTGGGTTAAGTGAGTTAGGGTTAGGGTGCAGGTAGGGTGAGTGTGCAATAGTGTCGGACCTTAGGGTTAGGGTTTGGGTTAGGGCTAGTGGGTATGTTATATAGTGTGGTGTGTTGTTTACGTTCGGTGTGTCGGTGTTATGGTGTTCGGTGTTTTGCGTTGTCGGTTTTGTGCGTTGTCGGTTATCTGGCGTCGGTGATTTTTGTGTCGGCGAAGTAGCGTTTCGGGCTTTTAAAGTAGACCCCTGCACATACATATGGGGCTTGCATTCCCGCACTTGCACAGTGCAGGAGAAGCAATGGAGAAAAGAGAATCTCTGTTGCCTTCATTTCTTTTTCTTTTTTTTTCATTTAAAAAAAATCACATTTTAATAGGGATGGAGCAAAAATACAAAGAAAATCATGAATGTTTCTGTTCTTAATTTTTGCAGAATTTACCTGATTTTTCTTCACATTTTGCTATGCCCCCCAACATGTACCAACAGAAAGTCTGGCCACTCAATGGTACTTCAGCAGACAGACCTTTTTCTTTTGGTGTATGCTCTACTTACAGTGGGCATGCTGGCTGGGCTATCCAATCAGTGTATACATTTTTTTAATAATAATAACCTTTTAGTGTATAATGCTGATTAATCACAAAGTAATTTCTTATTCAAATAAGTGGAAATGTGTTGCAAAGGTCTACGGCTGTGGTTTGTTAGTGTTGGTGGTTTGCTTATTTATTTATTATTTATTTATTTTCTATTTGTTATCTGCGTGAGTAGACTGATCCAAAGATCCTTTTCAGCCATGGTCTGGACCCAGATGGACAAATATCGTGATACAGTTATGTACATATAACAATGAGTAAAACATGAAATACAGATGTGATACAGCTACAAATTAAGAAAACCAGGTACACAAATAAAATACAGTTATAAATATACAAAGATTTTAAGTGACATGTGAAGATGTTCAGAAATACCTATACATATACAATATTATCAGGGATGTAGGATAACAAAATTTGATCAGGGAACAATAGAGTGTCAAATGGCAGAATTGTCAGCCCTTATCAATGAAACATTGGCAAGCAGTGTGTCTTTATGGAGTTGCCCAGCCAGAGATGCTTTGAAATTTGTTAGGGAGATGTTACCCTTAAGTTCAGTGGGGAGATTGTTCAAAATGGCAGGACTAAATCTTGAAGTGGCTCTTTCTCCAACTGCAGTTTTAAATCAGGGTCTTTGAATGGTAATATGAGTAAAATGTGAATTTCTGAGGCAGTAGTTTGAGTTTTAATGGGGATCAGTTTATTTAGAGGGAGAGAATTCTTCATATAATATTTTAATTAGTGAACCAAGTAAATAGATAGATCTTTCATTTACTGGCAGCCAATTTAATTTTTGTAGAAGAAGATAGTAGTGACTGATGCTAGCTGAAATAAGGACAAATCTATTAATTTTGTTTGCAGTACTTTGATGTTTTCTAGTATTCTGCAACTAACGGAAGGATAGAAGAGAAAGGTATTATCCAGTTTTGGAGACCAGAACATTTTTAACTATGGCAGCAGGGGCTAAGAGATGCATGATTATATAACAGAGTTTCAGTTAAGAGAAGATCACATGGATGATTATATCTGTATGGTTGAACAGAGTAAGAGAATGGTCAGGAATAAGACCAAGATATTTATTTTTAGTGACTGCGGAATGACATTATTTTTGGTGTCTTCTATAGTAAACTGGTATTTGGGGTATTTCTATTTTGTGCAGAAGTGCATTTTTTTAGGTTATTAAGACTTTATTAGATGTGGCCCAGTGGCAGGGTGTGTTGAAGGACAGTTGTAACTGGGTTTGTAGATTGTTAAGGTGTCTGGTTGCTCCTTTTAGGAGTATGTCATCTGTATAGAGTGCAAGCTTTAAGTAGGAAAGGTCAGCCATTAAGTCATTAATAAACAAGGAGAAAAGAAGGCGGCCTAGTACTTATCCTTGTGGGACACCAGTATTAAGAGTACCGATTGAGGACACAAGACCATTTATGTGAACCTGGGATGTTTTGTTTTCTAGTTAGCTTTTGAGTCAATTAATAGTAGTTTGACCAAAGTTTAAATCTTATATTTGCTTATAAGACATTATTGCCAACTGTTTCAAAGGCTTTGGACATATCTAAAAATATGCCTGCTATAAAGAGGACTTTGTTCAAATTGCTATAGATAGAGTAAGTGGCAGTAAGTGAGGCTGCAAAGGCTCTCTAAAGGTATTTCTGAAGCCATATTGTTTACCTGATAGGAGACCATAATTATTATTATATTTTTGCAGTGGTTTGTATAGTAGTTTTTCAAATATCTTAGTAGTGGGATATAACACAGAAATAGGTTTGCAGTCCTTCTCCAGTCCTTGGCGGAATTTTGTGTCAGGTACTTTTGAGAGAGGGATAATGATGGCATATTTTAATGTGGGTGGTCACTGATAAATTAAATATGTATGAAAGTGGCTTTGCTATGTATTTTGCTGATTTAGCTAGAAAAGTGAGATGGAGCATGAGCGTTTAAGGGAGGACTATTTAAGGCTGGTATACATGCTTTTGGTTTCTTTTATGGTGATTTCTTAAGTGGTTGCCAACTCTGCTAGGTGGCAAAGTTTGTTTTCATTATTATTAATATTTTGTGGATGCTGGGGGTTACTTTAATGAGGCTGTAAGTGTTAGTGATTTCATGGATGGAGAATAGGAGAAAAACTTTAAATTCTCAGTATGTATTTCATTTGCAACAGCTGTCAAAAGTTTGTTGCAGAATGTTATTATGTATATGTCCAGTCGGTTGTTTAATTTGGTTCCATATTTGTTTGGGGTTTGATAAAGCAGCTACCTGCTTATTCTTGAGGTAGATGGGTTTTGCAGCATTTGTTACTGTTCTGGTTTGTTTTATAATGTTAAAGATAATTCTGTTAAAAATTTACATGATTGCGACTATGTTTGCATGTTCATGAGATTTTTAATGCCATATGCTAACTATGGACATATCTGGCCCCTTGGTCTTTTGTGGACAATATGGAAAAGATTGTTTTGTATAGCTGTGGGAGCATTAATGAAGTAGTCTAATGCTATTGTGGGGTCAGGAAATAACATAGAACTGCACAGGTGAGAATACTGAATTGTTGCAGTGTGGGATTTTGGAGATCAGGAAAAGGTTTGCCACATACTATTTGGGGATGAGGCTTAGGTGTTTTGATTGGCCATGCTGAAAGTACATGTAGATGGTGACTGAAGGAGCTGGGAAATGGGGATATAGCTAAGCAGTGGTGTGCTATATTTGAGAGTATTAGATCAAGTGTGGTGTGCTTGTCTATTTGAGCATGACGTATAGTTGGGTATTTTAGCAATTATTCTAGATTAAAATACATTCATTTTTTATTAAGTTGTCTATAAGCATTCCTTTTTTTCATTCACATTAAAGTCATCTAAACAAATGCTATTTGCATTGCAATCATTTGGGAATATTTCAGAGAGGGTAGCCTTTATAGTGGTAGGTGAAGATCGGGGATGTATAGAATAGCAATGTCAAAGTGAGTGTGTTTGCCAAAGGAAATGTTTGCTCTGATCCAGTTAGGTGCTTTGTCATTTGTTTGGGCTTATATTAGTGGAGGAGAAAAGTTCTTTAAGGGATTTTTTGTAATTATAAGTTTCATAACTTCCCTGAAGTTCCTTCTACTGACCTGTTAGACCTGTTATTATATGGAATACTATAGTTTATTTGAAGGTAGCTTGAGCGATAGCAGTTTTTTTTCTGAGCTTGAGTGATGGCCAAGCTATATATGGCTTTGTTCTTTGGTAACCCATGCTTCTAAAGAGGCCTGTTTGCTGCTGACAGAACAGGAATTAACGTTACTTATTATGAGATTGTTAAACCTTATTATGGTATTGTTGTTGATGCTAGTTGTAGTAGAAGTCATACTGGAGAAGTTAGGTTGTATGGGAGGGCTGGTGCTGGACTGTATATCCCCACGACCTTAGAAACTTTTGTTGTAGAAGGCATTTCAGATACTGAAAGAGTTTGTTAAGTGTAATTGAGCCTACAACTTGTTATAGGTTGTATGTTTGGAAAATACATTGTTTCCTTGTAATATAGGTTAGGTATTGAGTGTTATGATATACATTAAAATGGATTTTGATAGAGATATAGGTGGTGTATGTAAAAGAGGAAGCTAGAGAAGTAGTGCTGATAGGGAAATTGTCTATTAAAAGTAATGAGACAGTTAGGGATAATAAAGTGAGAAGTGTGAAAGGCTTAAGGAATGTTGTATGCATAGTAGTGATTGAGAGTTTAAGTGAGAATTTAAAGAGAATAATGTTGTGAAATGGGGGACGTGAGTAAGAGTAATGAAGATTGAATATCTATGTAAATAAGATGGGAGAGAAATTGGGAGCTTATTTAATACTTGAGGAAGGGTCCAGAGGAGAAAAATGGAGTGGTAATCTGAGTATTCTGAATCCTATTAAGGAGTTTGAGTATGGAAGAGTAAAAGAAGATGTATATAATAAGAGTAGATCTTATTTCTAGTCTTATAAGAAGTAAGAGAAATATATGTACAGGACAGCTTAGAAGGGAAAATAACACTTTGAATGAAGAGGTGTGGAGTAGAAGTGCAAATTGTCAGGGATTGGTTGGAAATTGCACGGGTAGATGGGAGGAGGAGTTGCTATTGAAGTATACATTTGATGATATCGGGGTTGTAGGAATGGGGATAGGGTGGGAATGATGTTAAGCACAGCACTGCTGAATGGAGTAGGGCCAGCTCCTATAAGCTTTTTCCAAAAACAATCCATAAACATGTACTATAAACAGCTGGGCAACAGTCTAGTCAAAACTGCAAAGCTGTTAGTATTCACCTACTGAAAATATGCATTTAATTCAATGTTAATGTTCAGCCAAATAAACAGGAGAGTATGAATGAGCAAAACTTTACAGTTGCCTGTATATGTGGATATGTGGAAATATTGCATAGAACATTCTACAGTGGTAAAATAGAGGAAAAGGACTCATCCAGCAGTCGTATAACAAAAGAAATGTTATTTTACAGTGATATCAGCATTCAGGTAGGGCCCAGTGCTAAAATGGTAATACATGTATAATTCCTGAGGTTGAAAATTGTTCAGGAGAGTCCTTTTAAGATAGGCCCAGGGTTTTTTTTTTCTGAGTGATAGTTTTCCTTTCAAAATAAAATGGAAAAACATGAGAACTTAGTTAAAGGGAGAAGAGAGTAAGTGACTGAATTGCAGTTTTCTTAATAGCTATTTCCTGTAGTTTTAAATCAAATCAGGCAAATGTTAGAGAAATTTGCTTCAGTACGGCAGTTTATATCATTATAGGGAAGGAGAAATGTATCAAATCTTTCTAATTAACTCATTACAGCCATAATTAAGTAAAAGAATTGAAGATCCTACTTAATTAGAAATTGAAAAAACAGGAGGCGGAAAGTAAATATGGAAAGATTCGGTAAGAGAAGTTGGATTCCAAAGAGTTAGTGGCAATGTTGTCTCCCAAAGGCACTAGGTCTCACAATACTTGTACCAGAGCTATATTGATAAGGGTTCCAGTCAAGGATAAAAAAATGGAGGGAAATGGAATAAATATCAATATTAGCTTAATATTACTGCCTATGTACCAATAACAATGATTGTTACAGCAAAAGAATCAAAAATGATGGCCAGATTAAGAGGAAAAATAATAATTATGACATTCTTACTATAGAAATATGACATCTCCCTGTGACAGGGATATCCTCAATTCTGCCATAACACTAGTTGTTTTGCAAACTATCTTCGCATCCGCTTCAAAAACACTTGAAGCAAATAACAAAGGTTTCAATATTCTACTGAAGTTAAAAAACAACTGCCATTGTGCACTGCAACATTATACTTTGTAGTGATACCAGTCACCTGTGCACACATCCTTATAAAAGTGTTACTTAGCAAATTACAGGCATCAGTATTCATTTAAAAATGCAATTACAACCGTTATGCAGAGCATATGCATTATGTGTTCTAAATAAAAACACTAAATAAAGAGCTCTCCATTAATTTGTCATGGAAGAGTTACAGATTAATGAGAATCACCTACAATGAGACATAATTTGAAATGGTCTGCAGCTGTAACATTCATAGAAATATTTATGTTAAAACTACTAAAGCACAGCAGTTGCATGATTTTAACTAGATAACTAGGTACACAGGTAGTTCTGTGATGCTACAAGTGCATTTCTTGTAATACAGTAGTAGTTTTAAACAGGCAGTTTTAAAGGTGATTGAAACATTTTTTAATCAGTTGGGATGCTAAGTAAAGTAATACACTTACCCTGAGTGTCACATGAGTCATAAGAGAGAAGAGAGAGACAGTGAGTAGTATATAATATGCAAGAAGGATGCTAGTTGTCTGAACTAAAGAGGATCCAGCAGATGTAGGGTTAATTACCATGCTTGGTGAGGCAGAGAGGATAGCATAGCTTTTTCCCAAAACAATCAGTGAATATGTATTATGAACAATCATGCAACAGTCTAGCCAAAACTACAAATCTGTAAGCATTCACCTATTGAAAAGGTGATTTTTAATTAAATTTTGATGTTTGTCCAAATAAGCAGGACAGTATGAATGGGCAAAACTTTACAGCTATCTATGTATGCAGAAATATTGCTCACAGCATTCTACAGTGGTAAAAGAGGAAAAGGAGTTGTGGAGAACTTGGGTAACAAAAAAAATGTTATTTTACAGTAGCTTCAGCATCCAGGTGGTGCTATGAAAACTTGTTTTATGTCCGGACGCTATAATGCAGATGCATGCATAATTGAGTGGTTGCATATTGTTCAAGAAATACCTTTTAAGATGGGTTCTTGGGTTTATTTTGAGTGAGTGTTTTCTATAGGTCTAGACACTATAATACAGATGCACATATAATTGTGTGGTTGCAAATTGTTCAAAAAAGTCCCGTTAAGATGGGTCTCTGGGTTTATTTTGGGAAAGTGTTCTAAAACCGTCTGGATCTACACAGTTGATATAAGTATGTTTTTGCACTTGCTCTAACTGTGTCACTGCTGTTTAACTCTTCTGTGCTGTATTTACTGATTAGTTTGAATTTATTATTGTTTTGCAGCCTGCACATGTTAAAGATATGCTATTTGTTACTGTACCTCTCAAGTTATTTTAACTGTATTCTAATATTTACTAACTTTCCTCTAGTACTACAAAAACTGTTCTGAGTGCGCCAAATTTCTCTGCAGTCTGCCAAAATATCTCTAAGTTATGTAAAGTAAAGTTTTTCCATGTTGTTGTAGTTCTCTTATGTTATGCACTCTGTATTTTGTTGAACATTTCTTGGGGTTAGTGAAAATTATGGATTTTCGACTGGAAACAGACTGCCTTGCTTGGATTTCTTTCGAATACTTAGTAATTCTGTACAATTATATACTTTTTATTGATTTTTTTGACTTAAGATGAGTTTAAGTTCGCTACTTCTACTACTATTGTCTGATCTGATTAATATACAGTGATTAACTAGAGATATATGGATTGAAAACCTTTCACACAGAGAAGTTTCTTACACCGTTTGATTTCCAAAGATTCTTGATTCTGCAGGAATTCTGAATTTTGTTGTAAAGCATTTGTTATAGCACTTGAGCTCAAAACCAGTTTGTTTTACATTGAGGGCTCTTTTGCACTCTGGTGGGTGCAGAGCTAAATTAAACCCATCCAAGTTGAAAACTGCTGCTGAAAAGTTTATTGTGTCTTTATCTGATTGGCCTAAGGGATTAACTGTGCAAAAGTCTCTTATCCTGCTGGTATAAAAGCCTTGATACGGTTTATCATGCCTTGTATATAAACACCCTCTGAAGTTTAGAATCCTACATAAGAAGCGCTCTCAATAGTCTCCCACCATTCACAGCTGCTCAAAGAGCTGCCATTTTGTGCACAGGGCAGTATCACTGCAGGTCATCTAACCAGAGCTGCTCAATGTTTGAAGACTTTTGCCAAAGGTCAAGGTTATGCTGCTTAATGCTATGAGCCTAAACAGGAAACTGCACTCCCTGGAAGCACTCCCCACCTTGGAAGATGCTGGTGTCTGTGCAGTTGAACACATGGTTCAAGGCCGCAGAGAGTGCCCCAGCCATGCAAGGTAACAAAGCCTTCCACATGTTCAGACCCTAAAACAAGAGTGAAAGAACCAAAGACGGAGGTGTATCCATCTTTATTAAAGCCAACTATACCTTGTGACTGGTTAAACATTTTGGCTTTCTTGAGCTACTCCGGGTCCAACTAACTACAGGTAATATACTCTGCCACATCATTGCTAGCTACAAGTCCCCCACCATGAACCAAAAAAGGCAAACCACCTACCTGGACTTATTAGAGTCACTCACTACACAGCCAAATGCTTTGGTCATGGGAGATTTCAACTATCTTTCCATCAGTCGGGCAACATACATGAGCACAAGCATGCTCACCCTGAGGCTTCTGGACTTTCTCCAATACAAATGCCCTGAAACGGCTAGTCTGCACCCTCACAAGGGACTCAAATGTCCTAGACTTAGTATTTACCAACATGGGGAGTCACCGCACTACTTGCTGTGTGTTGTCCTCTCTGGTAAGGTCAGACCATAAATCTATTTAATTTGAAGTAACAATCAGACCCGACACCCCCACATGAGCAAGAAAAAAAATGAAAACATTTCTCAAAAGCAAACTACAGCTTACTAAACAATGCAATAAAAATGTTAAAACCCCCTGCTAGACAGCCGACTCCTTTGCCGAGGAATACAGAAATGCCCTGTATAACTACCTAAACAACTGTATAGACTCAGCTGTACCTGACTAGATCAAAACCATGTCCTCCCAAAAAACAGGCTACACTGGTGGACCTCAGGTATAAATAGGTTATATAACAAATGGAAGAAGCTGATGTCTAAGAACAAGAGGGAACTTAGTAGATGAAGAATACACTCCACAGCATGAACAAGCAAATTGGATACCTTGTAAAGCCCTCTAAAGTTAGTTGCAAAGCTAAATTAGCATCCCTAGCTACGGATAATCATAATGCATTCTTTAGCTACATCTGAAATCTAAAAGGGAATACCCAACTATGTGCCAAACTTATAGTGGACAGTACCTCTAATCCTGAACCTGAGAAAATTGCCAACCTGCTAGCTGACAGATTTGACACAAATTTTCCCCCACTGTCCCCTGCAGCCATTTCCCAAAGCATACCTGACACTTGTCCTCTACCTAGTATCTCAAGAGCAGGTCATATCCATGCCGTTCAAGGCCAAAAACACAGCCTCTATGACACCAGATAACATCCCAGGCTGCTAACAAACAATATAAAATAAGGCCTAGTGGATAACCTCAGCCTGAGCACTGGCTTTGTTCCTGCAGAATAGGGAACAGCAACAGTAATCCCTTAGCACAAACGGGGTCTATCAACCTAGTCTGGGAACTATAGACCCATAAGCCTAACCAGCCTTATCTGCAAGGGCATAGAAAGAATCATTGTGGACTTTATCAACAAGGACATAGACAACCTTCAAACTCTTGACCTGACCCAATTTGGCTTAGCTAAAAGTAAATCATGCCTACTGAAGAATGTCACCAAAGCCATGGATGAAGGCAAAACAGTACGTATTGCCTGTCTTGACTACGCCAAGGCTTTTGACACAATCCCTCACTCAGGTATCATTGAGAAACTCTCCCAGCTGGGGATTAACCCATAAGTCTCTAAATTGCTAGACAACTGGCTCACTGAATCGAACGCATGCTGTCAAAGTTGGGGATTCCATCTATACCAGTAGACCAGTTACTAATGGCATACCACAAGGATCTATGCTGGGCCCTCTAATGTTTGGAATCTATTTCTCAGAAGTTAAGGCAAAAGTAGATGGCCTGTGGCTTACCAAGTTCACTGATGATTGCAGACTGGGCGCAATCATTGAGTCCTGAAATTATGTTAACATCTTACAAAAAGGACTAACACAGACAAATGATTAGTGCAAAAGCCACAGACTAAAATTAAGCACAATAAAGTGCATTATTATTCCCTTTGGAAAAGATTACAATATTTACAGCACCCTCCAAAGCTCAAACTCAGTGGTGTGAGATTTGGGAACACAGGAATGACAGCAATCTAAACTTCAATCGCCTTGTGTCTACAGTGATAAGGAAAGTCTTCTACATTGTGCTTCTCATAAGTAAAGGCATTGCATCCAAGACTAGGATGTTATAATATCTCTGTATTTAACCATTATTAGACCACTAATAGAGTACAACACTCCCTTTTGCATGTACCTCACCAAGCACTTGTAGCAGCTGAAGAGACCACAGAGATTTCTCACCAAGAAAATTCAAGGCCTCCAAAACATGACCTACTTTGAAAGGCTGAAAGCTCTATCACTGTAGTCTGTATCTTACAGGTTGCTGAGGGGTGACTTGTGCCTGACCTAGAGAACAGCCTTTGACCTTGTCACAATGGAAATGCTGCATGCCCACAAATCAAATGGGACAAGAGTCACCCGCTCCAGGGATCTCAATCTAGCCTGTGACATTAACAGAACATTCTGGTGAGACAGATATGTCTCCCAGAGATTGCCGCTGCTCTGGAATATACTCCCAATTCACATGAAGCAGAGCTCCTCAATGATCCTATTCAAGCACAACCTAGACAACTGGATGGGAGACTGTAATTTCACTCCAGGTGTGGCACCTATGTCCCTTATGGACAGGGGCAGTTGCTGTTGATCATAGGCTCGATCTGTGAATAATGATTATCTAACCAAGGTCAATTAGGGAACATAAGTATAACATGGCTAGGCTTGTAAAGGGCTTATGGCCATTATCCTAGTAAACTCCTATGAACATATGAACTTATGTAGGTCCTGATGCTATAATGCAGATGCATATATAATTGAATGTTTCAAATTGTTCAATAGACTCCTTCTAAGATGGGTCCTTGGGATTATTTTGGGTGAGTGTTTTCTCTGAGTACCGCACTAATCTAAACAAGGAAGAGTGAGTGAAATGCCTGATGAAACCTTGTTTCTCTATGTTGTAAGCTTTGTAGATTGGAAAGTGGGCTGCAGGAGATGTGGATGAGAGAGCAAATGTAAAGACAGAATAGCATAGGGTGCCCAGTATGGTAATCTTAACTCATTAACCATCTTTATGCCAGTGAGGTGTGATCCCTGAAAGAATTTCACTTTATTACCTTAGTAAGCATGCAGTTTGAAACCCTTAGAAGGTATACATGCAGTAGTAATTCAATGCTGTATGCAAGTCAGAGGCAGCATAGTGGTGGGGGAGGGGGGTGCTATAGTATTTGCTGTTGGATAGAATTTGGAAGCAGAGGCTGCATTAATTTCCACTTCTCAAGTTATCTGCATAAGAGGCTGCTCTAGTTACCGACAGTGGTCTGGGTCTGAACAGTTGGAGCTATGATCATTGACTGAAGGCTCATAATTATGACTTTTGATGAGGCATGGTGTAGGCAGACAGTTGCAGAACTCTGATTTCTAGTAAGTGTGGATGTAGCTGTCAATTAAACATCAAGAAACCTTAGAATACCTTAATGATCACAGACCTAGTATGTGTTAGAGACTCACACATCTCAACTGTACAAATGTTCACAGAATTTGTGGTTTTCTGGCAAATCACTGGGATGATGTGAGGACTGAAGTCACTAAATAATTACATACATTTGAGTTTCAGGTTTCAAATCCTTCAGAAAATGTATGTTAAAACAAACCCTGTTACTCTAGCAACTTTCAAAGTTTATAAGAGCAATATTTAAAATATGTCCCCACTTTTGGGCCTTCGTCTCCCTATTTAGTTGGGCTTTGTCCAGATTTCTTGCACTAAAAGGTTGAGAGGTATGGTTAGGGTAGATGTTACTTTGATCATTAGTGATAGGACTGGAGTTGTTAGGCGAGTCTAATATCTTTTGAAAATATTTAGAAGTGGGAAAATAGATCAGGTTATCACCAGAACAGTGCCGCGGGTTCTAGATGACCTACAAATGTATTTATAAGGTTTGGGGTAGTAAGGGCTCCATGCAGAGTCAGATCCAGCACTAGGCAACCTAGGCAGCTGCCTAGGGCCTGTGTTGTTGGTGGTGGTGGGGTTCCAGTGCTGGCTTGGGGGGGGGGGTTGATAAAAAAATAAAATCTCTTCTGGAAAAGAAAACAAGCACAAAGACATCTGTAAACAGGGCAGCACTTTAGGACCTCATGGTTTTAGGACCTCATGGGAGACATCTGCAAAGAACAGCAAGCCCCAGAAACTTCAGCATTAGGATGTTGTCCTAAAATAAACTGAAGCAGGACTGAGTTTAACAGCAACAGAAGATTTAATTCAGCAAACTAAGCAGGATAGTCTCAGTTTAAGAAGGATCATGAAATAGCAACTTAGGAAACTGGTGAGTGCAGCAAGCAAGACCCTCTTGATTTAAGAGAAGGATCGAGAAACAGCAGCACAGGAAACTGGTGAGTACAGCAAGCAGTTTATTTATTTTGCAGCAATGAGACTTGTGTGTGCATGTGTGTAATGCTCCAGTCAGATGGGCTTTCTTGTTAACTGACTTTGCTCAGAGTCAAACCCTGTGCCTTGATTATTTGGAAGCAAGTACCTTAAACTTCCACACCCATTGCCAGGACTCCATTAGTGTATTTTTGTTTGTTTGTTTGGTTGGCTGGTTGTTTTTTTAAATCTCTGAGAATTACAGTCTGTCAATGTCAGTCATAAAGTTCCAAACTTGTTATGATTAGTGTCAGTGATGTAATAGGTAGTATACCAGCCTTTAGTAAAGAAGACTATGGGTTCTGTTCCCACACCCAGTAGATTGATTGCTGACACTACAGTGTAGTTTGGGGGGATGTTGCAGTCCTGCGTGTGTGTCCCCATTTTGATGAGATGCCTAGTAATTATGAACCTGTTGTCTGTTTGTAGGCATTCCCTATTGTATTTCATCAACACATCATTTTCTTTATGTAGCATAGGCAATTTATTCTTCAAGGCCAGCAAACAATAAAGATGTAGATATAGCACTGAAATGCAAAGCTGTTTGCCAGTAGCAACCTCTTCATTAGTTGGCAGATCTGTTTAATGTGAAATTATTCAGATGACTTATTTTTGCAGAGATTTTGCATATTGACTGTTATTGGTGGATTATAACAGCAGTTTGAGTCATCTTTTATGGTTGAGATGTTCTGAAACGGGTTGCTTTGTCATTAGTGGTTCATACATGTTTTGTTTCACTGCTTACAGGAGAAATGTTAAATCTATACATTTAAAACACTCTCCAACAAGTGATGGTGTATTAAACAAAAAATATAATTTAATACAATCATGCAGGTGAATCAGAGAATATATACATTTATGCATGGACCTTAAAATGTGTGCAGGGGGCCTATGATCTGAAAATAACCCAAATATACACTTAATATGCCACTGGCAAAGTGCATTTTCTATGAATATGGTTATCAGTGCAGTTTCACTGAATGTGAGTTTCAAGGGCAGAGAAATTTACTGTTGGTCATGCCTACTTTTATTGTAAGACTATTGTTTTGTTTAGCAAATGACTATTGGTGTTTCTGCTATAAAATTTGGAATAAAAGTTTTAAATTAAATCCAAATATCTGTAATCACTGAAGAAGTAAAGGAGAAAATAGTATTCACACTGACAGGTTTTAGTAGTATTTTATGGTACAGGGGAGGCATGTAATGAGACACTGGAATGGCTGCTCAGTGGGGATGCGTTGGGGGTAGGGATGCTGGGGTGGTGGGGATATGGGGTTGGGGACTGTTCCAGTACCCTACCTAGGACCCCATTTGACCATGATCTGGCTCTGGCTTCATGCTATTACAGGTAGGTGGGGGGCATCTGTTTTTATGATAGGCAAAACATAAGAGCTGTATTCAAGGTTTGATTTTGCTAAACTAACAACCAAGAAGTTGCATGTAACTCCAAAATCAGAAATTCCACATCTTTGTAATAGGGAAGCAGGTTTAGCATTATGCATTCTGGGCACAAGAAGTAGAATGCTGATATGAGCAAGACGGGGGTACAACTGGATATGAGATTAAAAAAAGTAGCTTCTTTTTATCTGCAGTATCAAAGAAAAAAAAACAAACTGGTAAACACCCAGTACATAGTTCCAAACAGAACAGTCCAAAAGGAGCTCACAAAGTGATGTAAAAATAAGTTTAATAGCAAAGCTTTTGAGATGAAACTCTTCTTCAGCGCTTAAAATCAGACTAAAACACATTTGCATATATACACCATATGAACAAATTCAAACCAATAAAAGTGAAGCAACAGTAAAATAAAATTGATTGCTTGTTTCATTGAAAAAGACATCTTCTCTTGAGAACAGGTTTTAAACTCACAACATCATTCAGGCCAGGGGACATATCTGGTTGAAAGTAATTATCCATCTATATTCAACATTCTCAGTATTCAACACAATATCCCCTTCTATAATGCTTCTTTCGATGTTTTTTAGAACCCTAAATGTAAAATTATGAGTTTTATCTGAACTTATGATATGTTTAGCTAAGGCATTACTTTCCACCTCCCTACATATGTCAGATAGGTGTTGGGCTAGCCTTTCTTGTAACATCCTGTTGGTTTTTTGAATATAAAATTAAGTACATTTTTCACAGGTGGCTAAGTAAACCACATTCTTGGTTTTAAAAGTGGAAAATGTATGAAAATAAAATGTCTTACTTGTACTAGAGTGTACAAAAACATTGTTCTTATTTATACAGTGACAAAACTGGCAATCATAACAAGGTACAGCATTTTTAGTTTTAATTATAGTATCCTTAGAGCTCAAATGTAGGTCTTTATAACAGAGCTGTTGTTTCAAATTCCTACATTTCATAAATGCAAAACAAGGTGATGAAACTACAATTCCTTTACCACATCAGATGTACAAAATACAAACCAATTTTGCCTTATAAGTTGTTTTACCGTAATGGCATGTGCATTATATTACATAATATATCTAAACCATTTTCTAGAAATACTATCCATAATATTGTTCACATTCCCATTAGTTGGAGTTTCCTCTATGTCTAAGAGCTATGGTCTAGCTAGGCCATCTTCTTTCACTCAACACATGTTTTTTTATTTTCTTCTAACAGTTTAATACTATAGCCCCTATCTTTAAACTCTGTGACCATCTCATCTAGCTGTTTGATACAGTCAGATATATCTGTATTTATCCGACTGACTTTAAGGACCTGACCGCGCACAATGTTTTTGTATATATGGGGGGTTGTATACTAGTGTTACATAAATATCTAGCAGTGTGAACTCCTTTTCTACGTATTTTAGTACCTACTGTATTATCTTTAACATATACATTAATATCCAAAAATGTATGCCTAATTTTGAATAACAGGTTTAAACTTCAAGAAGGTAGTAGTAGAATCAATATATGTAAAAAAAGATCCTAAAGTTTCAGTACTGCCCTGCCACACTAAAAACATCATGCACAACACAGTTAAAAACTTTTTGTTTCTAACAAATGAATTAGTGTCAGAGAATATGTTCTCGTCTTCCCAGATGGAGAGTGCAAGATTAGCATAGGTCTTGGTAACTGCTGTACCCATCGCCACTCCTTTCACCTGATGGTATAGGATTTTATCATAAAAATATACATTATTACATATTCTAAGTTCTAATAGAGCACAGAGAGCTTCTACTTGAGTGTTAACTCTTGACTGTGTACATACATAGATGGTGCCTAACAGCTTCAATTCCATAGTCATTAGGTATGACAGTAAATACACAGTTTACATCTAGTGTTACAAATACTATTTTTATGAACTTATCTGTTACAAAATCAGCTTAATTGTTTAGTTGTCATGTATGTAACTGCACAATAAATTTATTTATTTATCATTTGTTTACTGGGAAAGTCCAACTTGGAATGAAGCCAATTTTCAGTGGAGACCTAGGGAGAAACCCTCCAGATGTATGTCTTTGTAACGTGGGAGGAAACTAGTGCAACCGGAGAAACTCACACAAACACAGGGAGGACATGCAGACTCCACACAGAAGGCACTCCACCAAAAAGTCAAACCAGAGAACCTCTTGCTGTGAGGTGACAATGCAAACACTGTACCACTGCACCATCCGAGTCTCTTGTACCTTTAATGTAACTTTTAACAAACATCAGACAAGGGTTCAGGTTTCTTTCCAGAAAAATGGATATGAACTGTGTCACCCACCCATTGCCTTAAATAATTGGTCTCATTGGGGGCTTAGCTAAATTTTTATGGATCTTAGTAAGATCATAAATAACAGGTATAACAGGATGGATCACTTTCATATACAGCTAAGCCCTCAGTAAGGCCAATTGTTTCAGGTACTGGGTGGATAACACAGTTCATATCCATTTTTCTAGACTTTTTTATGCAATTACATAAATGGCAACTAAACAATGAAGATGAATCTGTAACAGATAAATTCCAAGAAATAGCATTTGTAACACTAGATGTAAACTCCTTATTTGCTGTCATAGAATCATAGGATCATAGGAGATTACTAGGCTATCGACCTGGAGGTCATTTTAAGCCTAACCGTTTCATCCCAATGTAATACCATAGAAACGTTAATCTACCCATGTCCAGAAGGGTTGTGGGCTCTATCTCTATTAAGAATTTATGGTGTCTCTTTAACAGTGTCATAGAGGTGCTCTGCTTCACATGAATTGCAAGCTTATTCTAAAAGAAGCAGCAGTCGCTGGGAGATAAATCTGTCCCTCCAGCATGTCCTAGTTAAGTCACAGACCATATTTAGGTCCCTGGAATGGGTAGCCCTAGTCGTGTTTGATTTACAGTTATGCAGCAAGTTTATTATGTTTGGGTCTTGGATTGCTCTGCAGGCCAGACATAAGTCTCCCCTAAGAAGGTTATACATTACGGAGTATAGTGACAGGGACTTTACTTGGTCTGTGTAAGGCACATGTTAGAGCCCCTTGATCTTCTTTGTTTGAAACCTCTGACGTCTCTCTAATTGCTGCAGATGCTTAATATGGTACATGCCAAACGGGACGTTATAGAACTGTAGGGCCGGAAAAGTGCAGCGTATAGGAGGGTTAAAACTTCTTTTGCTCTCAAGGCTATGCCTTTACTAATCAAGTTTACTACATAGAAAGTAGACACATGGTGGTCAAAGTTTAGATAGCAGTCAGCTTGCGATCGTAGGTCGCTTATCACTTTATTGGTACTTGGGATATTGTTGTTGATTTGATAGTGTGAGGGGATATTGTTTGTGCTGAAGGGAATGATGATGCATTTATTTGCATTTATCTTGAAACAATGACTAATATACCAGTCATTGGTCTCTGTGAGACCATCCTGGAGTATACTGATATCATTTGGGGATTCAATGATTGCACCTAGTTTGCAGTTGTCTGCCAACTTGGTCAACCACAACCTCTTAGTTTTGATCTGAACTTCTGAGAAGTATATACCAAACAGTAGGGGGCCCAGCACTGACCCCTGAGGTACCCCACTGGTAACAGGTCTGCTGCTTGATGTGGAGACACCCACTTTGATAGTGTTTGTCCAGTTTGTGAGACAGTTGGCAACCTGTCTTACAATGAAGAGGTTTACATTCAGTTTGCTAAGTTTATTGGTAATGCCTGAATGTAGGATTGTGTCAAAAGCCTTTGCCAGGTCAAGGTATGCTGTGTGCACAGATTTACCCTCATCAATGGCCTTGGTCACACTTTTAAAAAGAAATCCACTAGATTTAGCAGGCAGGATCTGCCTTTCATGAAGCCAAATTGCTTAGGTCCAGGGTTTGGAGGTCACCTAGGTCTTTATTTATGAAGTCCATGATGATATGTTCCATGGCCTTACAGATGAAGCTGGTCAGGCTTATGGGAAAACTATGATACAACTTTGATTCTGTTTTATCTTATTGTGAATAACTTCAGAAGGTTTATAGCCACAAAAATAATCATTGCTAAATAATATAAGATTTTAACCTTAAAATGTTCCTGATAGAAACGTGATCGTTAAGACCAGGCTCGTGGGTGGCATTCAAGCTGAGTTTCCACTGCAACTCACATGCTTCAATTAAACCTACCTACGGTCCTCTCCTTGGATTTTTTTCTATGTGCTCCAAACCAAAAAACAAGAAATAATGAACAATATACTGAGTTACATATTTGGCCAAAGGATTTTTAATGTTATGTTTCCTAATGTCCAAGTCATGTTCATAAATATGTTGTTTGAATTTTCTTTGGGTTTCACAGACGTAAAAACATTTGCATTTCTGGCATTTAGCCAGGTAAATAATCCCTAAAGTGTTATTACAGTGAAAGGTGGCATTGATTTTCATCTTATTAACCACTATTGATGTACCTACCAGGATATGTTTACATTGGCTAGAAAAGCCACATTTAGCAGTACCCAATTTTTTATGATTGGTGGTAACCCCCTATCGTAGTATCTTGTTCCAATATATTTTTCAAAGATTTCCCTTTGCGGTAAACTACAGCAGGACTAACATCTACTTTGTTGAACAAGTTGTCAAAAACAGAAAAAAATAACCAATGTTTGAATAGTAACTCTTTAAGTAATCTACAGTCAGGGGAGTAATCCAAAATGAAGGCTGTAGAATGAGTCTTCTCTCTTTTATCAGAACAAACAAACAAAAAGGTCCTTCACACAGTTGTAAGAACCTCTGAACAAAGGTACAATGGCACCCTCACTCCTGTTTGAGTAATTGTGCCCTGAATATCTGTAACCAAATGCATAGGATAACATCGGGCACAAAACATGTCTGTAAAAATATGACCTTTAGAGGTATATTGGTCATCCTCTGAGACCATTCTAGCCAGATGAATAAATTATCCTTTGACTATGCCCTTTTCTGGTGTTCAGGATGATTACTAGTTTAATGTAAGAAGCTGTTATAATAGGTTGGTTTCCTATAGATGGTGCTGGCCATTATCTTATTATGGATATCCTTAGAAATTTTGGCATCCAAATAGTTGACACTTGAATTGTGGTAGGAAAAAGTAAATCTTAAAAAAGAAGTGGTCATATTTACATAGTCAATAAATGGCTCAATTTCATCACTAGCCCTGTCCCAAATGATAACTATATCATCCAGCTTATCTTAGATATAGTTTCCAAGAGACCGGGTTGAATTTATTAAGCAAAAATGTTTGCCTCCCATTGTTTAAGAACAATATTCATGAAAATGGGGGTGCAAGATGCCCCCATCACCATGCCTTGCTTTTTTCGGAAGTATTATCCCTATAAGTAAATGAAGTTATACTTGAGCACCATTTCCATAAACAAATCCAATAAGTTTATGTCACTGTTATCCAGGGTAGTGGATTCAAACAAAAAGTTGTGAAACAATTCAAGCCTGGTGGTAGGGGGAATGGTGTTAAACATTTTGACAACATCAATCTTTAAACAAAAAGTTGTCAGTATATTCCAAATTTTTCAAGTTCAGCAAAAAGTCCCATGATTCACGACAGAGGTGGGAAAAAACATCCGATCAACCTTTAAGTTTCAAATCTAAGAATTTAGCCAAAGGGTCAGTCTTAGATTTTCTGGCATTAACAGTAAGCCTCATTGGTGGATCAGTGGTACTTTTGTGTACCTTCGGAATACCGAATATCAAGGGTACCACAGGAAACTTCACTTGTATAAAAACCAAGCTATTCAGGCTTAATATGTTTTTGGTTAACCAAATCCTGTAATAAAAACTCAACCCTCCTATATGCATTTGTTGATAAAATTGAAAGACACTACTTCATAAAAGTTCCCTTGCAAAACAACCACATTCATTTTGTTTAAGTAATCATTCTTGTTCAAAGCTACCACCCCACTCGCCTTGTCTGGTTTCAATACACAAATTCCAATTTTTGGAAAGTTGCTGCAACAAGGCATATTTATTCTTAGTTAAGTTGCCATAACCACTCTGATATTTCTGTTCCTTCCACATGTGTGTAAAATCATTTTCACATATTTTTTCAAATAAAAGTAATAGTAAGGCAAAGGGGGTTGAAAATACTACTCCTACGCAAGGCATCAAAACCGTAATCAGATTCATTATCATCAAACAGCAATTTCAAATTCAACTTATGAAGATACATTTTATAGTCAATGAATAGTTTATCAGTTCTGATATGCCCGGTAGGGACAAATGTTTGCCCTTTACTGAGTAAATTAGCTACAATCCTATTAGAACAAAACAAATGTGTGATAAGAGACCTTGGGACCCAGGTGGACAGTAGTCTCTCCTTTGATAATCACATCGCCACAGTAGTCAGGAAATCCTTCTACATTGCACACCTCATCACAAAAGGGTTCTCATCAAGGAAAAAAAGAGGTCATTGTTCCCCCTCTACTTGACACTCATTAGACCCATTATAGAGCACAATGCCCCTTTTGGAATATACCTCACAAGACATCTGCAGCAGCTGGAAAGACCACAGAAGTACCTCACAAAGAGGATTACTGGCCTCAAACAGATGCCCTACACTGACCATCTCAAAAAACTCCAGCTTTACTCTGTAGCATATCGCCTACTCTGAGGTGATCTCTGCCGATCATATAAAGCTATGTCAAACCCAGAGCTGTTGGACATGCTACACCTAAAGAAATCCCAATCCCTCCGAGGCTACACGTTCTAGGGACCTACACCTTCTCACCACAATAAACAGGACATGCTGGAGGGAGAGATTCCTGTCCCAGAGACTTCCCATACTCTGGAACAAGCAAAGTTCCTCATTAGCACTCTGCAAGAAAAATCTTGATGAGTGGATGGGAAATAGGAAATACACCCCGGGGATCACTTCTGTGGTTCTGCTCAACAGGGGCATAGAAAAATAGATTTCTTGGATGGCGTACGCCAGGGAACCTTGTTGGCTAGGCTTACTTAGGCCCTTGGGCCAATAGCCTAGTACCTACCTATGAACCTATGATGTCTAATTATATAATTTGAAATCACCTGCTTGGTTAAGAACCACTTGTAATTCTTCGTCTTGGAAAGTTGTTAGTCTGAAATGCAATATTTAGCTCCTCCGATTATGGGTGGGGGGGACGGTTCTGGTGGTTTTGGGCTGTCCATGTTCTGTTCCATTCATTATGTTGCCTGTGCTTGTTCCTGAAGTCTGGGGGTAGACCCGAGTTTCTTTCTTTTTTTCTTTTTTTATTGTTTCTGATCTTCTCACATGCCCAAGTTCTAAAGGGGAGACTGCCTCTTCACTGGCAGTCCCATCCTTCCCTCCAAAAGTATCCTTGATAGCTGAAGCCAGTTTATTCTTATTGGGTGGCTTGGGATATACACACCCCTCTTCAAACTTGATTTTATCCCTGTGTACTTTTTTCTTTTCTCCTTTTGATGTCAAAAATATGTTTATCAACTTTTGAAAAAAATATTATGGTAGTAGTTGAGATTCTGCTCACATAATAAATCATTAGTAATGAGTTGGTCAATTTTGTTGGCCTTGGTAACTATGGAATCAATATCTGTTTGGTTATGTTTAACCAAGATTTTCAATAATTTGCATCTGTGCCTGTCATGGAGTTCAATAAGTTCTTTATGGAGCAGGGAGGTGGGAATAAGTCCCGTAGGAAATTTCCAACACTGCAGTCCCTTAGGAATTATCCTCACTCTAAGGCAGTCAAGCAAGTAGGCATGTTCTAACTGAAGTTTGCAGCATCTAGGTAACGTATCTTCAAATTTATCTATGAGATGCCTTAAGAACATACCTCGGGATGCTCGCTACTGTTGAAAGCGAGCGCACCGTGCAACCAATTGAACAATTTGGTGCAGTCTGGTGCCTTATCAGTGTGGTGCAGATCTCTGTTTTTTTGCTGTTCCCTTTGACCAGCAGTAATTAAACAAGATGGGTATTGAGAAAATCAGTTTCCAAAGACATAGGACCTGCACTTCAGATATGTAGGGATTTGGGGGGGGGGTTGGGGAAGGTTTGTTGTAAGATAGGAGGGGATAAGGGAATGAAATGTTCAGCTAACATATCCACTAGCAAGTTTTCTATCTTTGTGGGGTCAGTATGTGTGATACTGTTGGCCTCTAGTTCTGCACATGCTTGGGTCCTACCCTTTAGGTTATGTACATAGCTGTAAAAGGTCTCATGGTTATCCTTGGCTGTACTTGCTAAGTTTCAATGAAAGAAGGCCTTAGAGAATTTGACAAGTTGTCTTCTTTGCTTGCTGAGGCTGAGGAGGGTGCTTTCCCATTGTTGGGGCCTTGCCTTTGTTTTCTTAGACAGTAACTTTTTGTGTTTATTGCAAAGTTTGTTGATGCTGGATGTCCACCATGGCAGCTTGTTTTTACTTGGGGGTCTAGCTTTGATTCTTTCTGGCATGGCCGAGTTTATACACTTACCCAAGTGATTGCACAGGGCTCTAGTGTAAGCTTCAGCATAGTTACTATGGTGGGACTTGGAATGCATTTATACTTTCACCTAGGAGTGTATAGTTTGCCTTTGTGAAGATTTTTAGTCTGATTTCACCCTTTGTGAGTTTTGGCATTAGTGTCAGCTCAAAGGTGACTGATTTGTGGTCAGTTTTAATGAATACGGGTCCAACTGTTGCAGCAGTGCATCTCTTTGACATGTTGATTAGGACCAGATCTAGAATGTTTGTTCCCCTTGTCAGAGTATGGACAATTTGTTCCAGGGCATTTGAATTAACAAAGTCAAGGAACTTTTGCACTAGCGAGTTAGGGCTAGCGTAGGTTTCCCAGCTGATGGTGGGATAATTGAAATCCCCCATAACCAGTGTGTTTGGTAAAATTTAGATTGTCTCCAGTTTGGTCGATTAGGCTTCATGGGTGTCATGACCCATGGAGGGGGATCTATAACTGGCTATGACTTGAAATGGAGGTCTTACCCATTGTAAGCTGGACCTGGAGTAACTCCATGGGGTTGGCCAGTCTAACTAAACAGGAAGTGAATTTATCTACAATATCAATTGAAACACTGTCTCCTTTGGTTTTCACATGTTCATTTTGGGGTCTAAAGATGTGAAGACATTGTAGCCTTGCAAGGCCGGGGTACTCTCTGAAGCTTTGAACCAGGTTTCTGTGACTGCACAGCAGGGGCAGCCCGTGCTATTGGACTGCCGGACTGCAGCCCCCTCAACTGTAAAATAAAGAAAAAGTAATAAAATAAAAAGATAAAAAAATTTAAAAAATCGCGGACTTTCACTCATGCGCACTAGTCTGGACTGCTGCTGAGACAGTCTGGAGCATGCACAGAGTGTCTCAGCAGCAGTCCTGACTGGGAAGAATGGAGCTCCCAGCTCGCTGGGGATGTCAGCATTGGGGTCTGAATTTGCGTGGGTTTTCGTAGCATAGGGATGTAGACTGGTTTGCTACAAGATCTACTCAGCAGCAGTGGTTTGCTACAAGATCTACTACAGGTGTGTGTGTGTGTGTCTGTGTGTTATACTGGTGGTGTGGTAGGGAATACCTCAGGCTTGAACCCTGTACCTTGTATGCAGGTGTTAAAGACCTGAATTTCCTACCCACCACCATTTGTAACAAAATTGCAGATTTTTGCCTCATAGTTGATCTGATCTGTTCCTCATAGTATCTGTGGTTTGTAAATGGTGCAATGCTTGATATTTGAGGGTACAGTGGTAGCATTGTTGCCTCACAGCTGCAGTTTCTCAGGTTTGATTCTTGGCTGGAGTGCCTTCTTTGTGGGGTCTGTATCTTCTCCCTGTGTTTGTTTGCTTTTGCGTCCTCCCATGTTACAAAGACATGTCAGCATTATTTCTTCCTGGGCCTCTGCTGAAAATAGTTTTTTTGTTCCAAGTCAGACTGTCCTGATTAGCAAATGTTAAATAAAATTGACAGGCATTTGAATTTCAGACTTCAGGTTTCTGAATGTTTAATTCCTTACATATTTGATGGTGCAGTCATGCAGTGGCAGTATTGTTGCCTCACAGCTATAGGTTTTCTGGTTTGATTCTTGGCCGGGGTGCCTTCTATGTGGAGTCTGCGTCTTATCCCTGTGTTTGTGTGGATTTGCTCTGGTGTCCTGCCATTTTACAAAGACATGTGTCTACAGTATTTCTCCCTGGGCCTCTGCTGAAAATTGTTTTTGTTCCGTCAGAAGTAAAATTGACAGGCATTTGAATTTCAGACCTCATATTCTTCAGAAAATACATAATAAAACAACTTTTTATTCTAGCAATAAATATATAGTAACACAACCTTTTATTATAGCAATTTTCTAAGTTTATAAGATGACTATTTGAAATTTGTCCTTATTTTTGGGACTGTATTACCCTGTTATTGGCTTTGTCCAGGTTTTTTGTGCTAAGGTTGACAGCTATGGCAAGAACTGAATTCACTGAATATGTTTGAGGGCTGTATTCCCTCATTACTGGGTTTGTTCAGGTGTTTTGTGCTAAGAGGTTGACAGCTATGGTGAGAACTGAATTCATTAAATGATAGCCATTTAAGTTTCAGCCTTCCTCTCTTTCACAAAGCAGGTGATTTGGCGTAGTGGTATGTTGCTCTGACTGTTTTGCACAGGGACCTTGGCAGTAAAATGTATGGTGGTAACACAGCATTTTTCTTTCACAAAGCAGGTGATTTGGCATAGTGGTATGTTGTTCTGACTCTTTTGCACAGGGACCTTGGCAGTAAAATGTATGGTGGTAACACAGCATTTTATTCTAGCAGCTTTCCAAGATTATACAAGTAATGTTTAATGTGTCCCTGGTTTTTGCCCTTTTGACCCACCCCAATAAATTTGGCTTTTACCAGATTTCTTGTGCTGCGAAGTTGAGATGCAGTTGAGTATTGAGTAGATTTTACAAGGAGCTGAGAGCTGCAGGGGAAGAGAAGTTTAGTGCTGATTATACTAAGTCAGCTCACATTGCTAATAGCACAACAGGTTGTGTACTTGCTTTTGATGCAGAAGGTTGTTGGTTCTACTCCCATAAGGGGTGAATGCTGCTGTACTGAAAGTTAAGATACTAACTATGAGCCTGTTATCAGTTTAGCATCCATTTCCTATTGCAATATTACTAGCTTATTTTTAATCTAATTTAGGCAATTTATTCCTCAGGGGCATCAGACACTATTTTTCGATGAAACCATGAAATATAAAGGAGATTGCTAGCAGCAACCTCTTCATTACAGATTTATTTAACGTGGAATTATTTAGATGATTTTTTTACTACTTCAGAGATTGTGCATATTTACTGATAATGGTGGACTGTAGAATTGTGCATATTTACTGATAATAGTGGACTGTAGATGTTTGAGTAGACTTTTATGATGGAAATGTTCTGAATTGGGCAGTTTTGTCATTGGTGCATGCGTTTTGTTTCATTGTTTACTGGAAAAATGTTCAAAGCAATAGGAAGGTGTATCAAAGAGCACATGTATGTTTCATATGCAAGGGGCCTATGATTTGAAAACAGCCCAGAATTAATCTTTTTCTGCCACGGGTAAAATGTATTTTCTTTGAATGTGGGTTTCAATGCTGTTTCAATGAATGTGAGTTTCAAGGGCAGAGAAGTTTTAATGCTAAGTTTGTTTAGCAGATGTCTTAGTGTTTGTGCTGTAAAATGCTAAATAAAACCTTCAAATGAAGTCCAAATCATCATAGAAGTAAATCAGTATGCACATTAGTGTTTATGGTAAATGAAGTGAAATAGCCAAGTAATGGATCATTGGAATGGCTGCAGGGAGAGGCTCCATTCGACCATGGTTTTGTGAGGGGGAAGGGCGGCAAACTTAGGCAGTCCCAGCTGAACCATACCTCCCAACTGTCCAGGTTTTCAAAGAATGAATAGATTTTTTGCTTCTTATTTTTGGTTTGTTCCTCATAAAATTTGTGGTTTTCTGGCAAATCATTTAGGAATTAAGTCACTAAATAATGACACACTGAGTTTCAGACTTCATAACCTTCAGAAAAATGCATGCTAAAGTAAGACCTGTTCTATTAACTGTCTCAGTTTATACAAGAGCAATTTTTAGTACTGTTTATATGTTCCCCAATATATTTGGCCTTGTCCAGATTTATTGCATTAACAGGTTGAGAGGTACATGCAAATAAATTGCTTTATAGAATTAGGCATAGCCAAACCTCTCAACTGTCCCTGATTTTGGCTCAAAATGTTGCTCTTCCCCTAATGATCCCTCCACAAAATAGCAATTTTGGAAGAAAACATGGAGGGTTTATAATTAAGAAATAACTGTAATAATCAGTTAGATTACTTTTATTTCAGAAATGCATGTAGATTCTTTTATTTTGTCAGCTGCTCAAGTTAGCAGTACTAATATTAAAGTGTCCCTTCTTTGACAGGCTCCCAGCTGTATTGTGTTGCTATATTTTTACATCACATTTTTGGTCCATTTTTTCATAAAATTGTGTTTTCTTGGCAAATTAGTGACAAATCATTAAAGACTGAAGTTACAAAATAATGACAGACATTTGAGTTTCAGATTTCATACCATTCAGAAAATTCATACTAATGCAAGACCTCTATTATCTTTCTAAGTTTATAATAGCAACATTTTAAAAATTGTCCTTATTTTTGGGCCTTTGTCCCATTTCTTTGTATGGCTTTGTCCAGATTTCTTGCTCTGAGGTTGAGAGGTATGACAAATGTTTCAGGGCCATCACAAGTCAGCCAGAGACATTTCAAACTGTGACATACTTGTTGCACCCCACTCTCCCATGTAGTGACTCTGGATGTGTCGAAGCAAGGCAAGGAGTAGTTATGCAGTGTAAATGTGCAGAGTATCCCCCCCCCCATCCAAGGTAGACACAAGTACTAGAGTGGCTTTTCTTCTGTCCTTGATTTTTACAGAATGGTCTGGTTTCTGTCATATTTTTTGTACTGTTGATTTATGCTTATTACTCAAAGTGCCTGTTGCTCTGTGTTTAAGTAGCAATACTTTAATGACCATCAGGTAAGCTTAAGCTTGGCTGAGATTGCAAGATGCAAGTAAGCTTTAATAAGCATACTGTTAAAGAATTCCCAACATTGAAAGCTTTTCTGTTGCCATGTAGAGAATACTTAACTAGATAATGTATAAGCCTTGGGTATTGAAATGCATATGCCAGTATTTGTAATAAAGGACAGGATTACATTATTTTAAGAGTCTCATTACACTTGGAGACTTCCAGTCATCTCTGCAGGCTTTACCTGTAAACAGAATGCCAATTGTGTGGTCCATAACCTGTACAGTAATCCTTTTAAGCAATGTATCTTGAGCTTATTTCTTGTTTGCTTTACATTTTTTACTTTGATCATGTTTTCCCCATGAAACAAGTAGATGTCAGGCAGCAGGTCTTTTTTTGGATAAGGAACATTTTTACAAGTGGGGGCATCATAGATTTCTACTTTCAGCATGTTACTTGGTACTTTAATAAAGCTGAATATAAATTATAATTAGAACTGCAGTGCAAGAAGTGGTTTGAGTTGAGTGCTGCTTGTTTTTCTTATACTTGATTTTGACCGGCATTCCATTAATGTATTTAAAAAAAAGGAATTTATTTTTTCATGCCTCACAACCTTTTTTGTTTCCATCTAGATATTAAGCTGTCATGCAGTCAATGCATTGAAATATTTTTATTCTTCTACACTTCATTTTGTCTTGATTGGACTCTCATAATGACGGTTTGGCACCCAGGGCAGTATATTTAGTTTTTGTGGTTTTGAACATAGCTCCTCCCCTTTCTAGTTGGCCACACCCCTTCCCATTGACCCCACCCATTCAGCTGTCTCCTGCAGCCCCCCTTTGATTTGAAGTCACCAGCCGCCACTGCTGCACAGACATCTACATCATCTAGTGATAGACGTGCTTCTAGGAAGTGCAGTTTTTGGTTTAAGCTCCTAGCATTTAGCAGCATGACCGTTATTTTGTTCTGATTGGTTAATTTCACATCAGTAATGCTGTTTTTGAGACCTTGCTTAAAAAAGGCACTATGGGGGAGGCAAGAGCCTTTGCCAGCAGCTGAAGGCTTAGAGATGCCAGTTGCAAACTGTCTCTGGCAAAGCAGCGAGGTTTGTTGACCATGGTTTCCCAGGCTGACAGGAAATGGATCCCCATTGAATGACACCAAAAACTCAGCTAATTATTGAAATAATAATTTTTTGTTTATACTGTAGCATGACTATGGAGTTGAAGCTGTTAGACACCATCTATGTATGTACACAGACAAGAGTAGCACTCAGGTAGAAGCTCTGTGTGCTGTAGCAGAACGTGTACTATGTAATAATGTATTTTTGTTTGATAAAATCCTATACCATCAGGTGAAAGGAGTGGTGATGAGTACAGCCGTTGCCAAGACCTATGCTAATCTTGCACTCTCCATCTGGTAAGATGAGAATATATTCTCTGACAATAGCACTTTTGCTAGAAGCATAAAGTTTTTTAAGCACTTTGTGGATGATGTTTTTTTTTTTAGTGTGGCAGGGCAGTATTGAAACTTTAGAATTTTTTTTACCTATATTGATTCTACTACTACCTTCTTGAAGTTTAAATCTAGTTATTCAAAATCAGAAATAAATGTATGGGATATTAGTGTATTTATTTTCATATATACAAAGGCATTGTATGCAGTCAGTTCCTTAGAGCCAGTCGGCTATATATAGATATATCTGACTGAGGTGAACCTGATATTATCGAATTCTCACTTACCCAAAAATTACATTCATGAGACAACTTCATTGAAAACTTATTTCAATGAACATTTAGATCACTGAAGTTGAACTCCAGGAAGCTAACCACTTGGCCACCATGCGATCTCGAATTTGGTATATTTAGTTGTGGAATTGGGGGGGTTTATTCACTTAGGTGTTTTTTTTTTTTTTTTTTTGTGGTGGCCAAGTGGTTAGTTTTCCGGAGTACAACTTCGATGATCCGGGTGTTTGTTAAAATAAGTTTTTTGGTAAAGTCATCTTGTGATTATCATGTAAGTGGGAATTTGAAGATATGAAGTAGACCCATCTGACTGTGTCAAACAGCTAGATGAGATGGTCACAGAGTTTAAAGATAGGGACTATAGTATTAAACTGTTAGAAGAAAATAAAAAACGTGAGTGAAACGGATGGCTTAGCTAGACCATATGTCTCAGATATAGAGGAAAGCCCAACTAATGGGAATTTAAACAATATTATGAATAGTACTTCCAGAAATAAGATTAGATATATTATGTAACATAATGCACATACCAATAGGGTTAAACAACTTATTGGACAAAATTGGTCTATACTATGTGCATCTGATGTGATTAAAGAAACTGTAGGTTCATCACCTCCTTTTGCTTTTAGGAAGTGTATGAATTGGAAACAACAGCTCTGTACTAAAGACATACAAATGTGCTCTAAGAATGCTATAATTAAAACTAAAAAAGCTGTACCTTGCTATGATTGTAATGAATGTTAAATCATTACAGAAAAAACAAACCGGTTTCGGCAGGAAACCACAGCCCTCATCAGTGTTGGTTACATACATAATGGTGAACAAAGGTATATATATACACCCACATATAAAATCATTATTAATTAATTAGATTCAATCAGAGGTTTTCATTGAGACCAGATGGGAATAATCCCCCTAGTTTGATTATCCACTTTTTTTCAAACATTTTTCGAACATCTGTTTTTTACATAGAATTATTTTCTTAAGCATTCATATATCTGAGTGGAACCAATGTGGTAAATATTTTTGTATGCACTTCATTGGTTTCCACATGCCCTCTTTTTCCCAAGTGGTTTAATTTCATTTTTTCACCCTTCAATCCCGAAACAGTTTATTTGGTTACACAGTACTGTATATTAATTGGTCTGCTGTTTGGTGGATACTCTGGGTTATCTCAATAGTATTGACCCTTTCTAAGTATTCATTTGAGGGGCCACAGCCAGTAATATCCTTTTCACCATTTGGGCTGTAATTGTCCCCTTTATTTGAACTGACTCAGTATAACATTTGTTGTTGACTGATATTGTCAGTTATTATCCACAGATATGGACTTCACTTCCTTTATAACAGGTCTATCCGCTGACAGGGAGGACCTGAGGATATTTGGTCTTGGTCACAATTTATCTGATAGAACCCAGACTATGGATCAGAGCAATTCTGAAACTAAATGCACAGTAGCATTTCAGAATCTATTTGGTCATCTTAAAACACTACGATCCAATATCTGGCATTCGAAATTATTCAAGGCCTATTTGGCAAAGGGTATCACTCCCAGAGGGTTGAGAATATGGATTCAACCCTTGGTCTCTAATCCAGATCAGGAACTTATGGACCAGTGGTCCGCCATCCAGCAGCAAGCCTCTATTTCTTTTGTTGAAACCCTATCCAAATTTCATGACAGAATCATCGATTCTGAGATCCAAACAGTTTCGAGGCTTGTGGGTGAACTCAAACCTTTTGAAGGGGAAACATTTTTCCACACACAGTTAAATAAAGTAGCTAATGATCTCAAAATTTTAGAGGAACAATTACGGACTAGGAAGTTGAAAAAATTCCAGAGGGATGAAGGGGATTACCTTAGCAATAATCCTTTTGCAACCAACACCAAACAGGTTAGATTCACTCCGAGGGCTCAGAGAACCCCTAAGAGGAAAAGACCTCGGTCCATTTTGAAAAAAACAGGTAATCCACCGGTATCTTCCACTGAAGAATTTTCATCTGGTACAGATAGTGAATTTCCAAGCATATCTAGGTCACCTTCCCCGAAACGAAATCCAAATACTGTCCCTTTAGATTTAAATATAAACGAGGGGGGAGAAAACACAGGAAGAATTACCAACATAGACAGTTTACTGAAAATGGTCATGGAGAATTAGATGTTTCATCAAACAGTAATGTGCTCAATCTATCTGATTTTGTATTATCCCCAACACACTTGTTGGTCCTTAATAAAGGGTTGTCTTTTGTACCAGGCTTCATGGTTTCTGAGGATTTGTTGGCTCAGGATGTTGCCTCCTTTTGTAGAATTATGAACTTGAGATTATTTTTTGGGGATTCTGGGCATGACACGGACGAACGATTCACATACCACAAATCATCTTTTGTTCCACCCATGCATCCACTGGTACAACAGTTTCAAAAAAACATTCTCAATGACCTCCATTTTTTCGGTTCTGATATTCAATTTAAATCCAATAATATTTCTCGAGCTGAACGTGAAGCAATTTTTGAACTACAGAATAACAATAACATTGTCATCATTTCTGCTGACAAGGGGGGTGCAGTTGTGATCTTGAACTGGTGTGCTTATAACAAAGAGGCAAATAGACAGTTGTCTGATCCTAAATATTATTCCCTGATGGGGATTGATCCTACACCCAGGTTTCAAACACAAATAGAGGAATTTATACATTGGGCTAGGGATGAATGCATCATAACCTATGACACTGCACAACAACTTATTGTCAAGGATCCATCCACTCAATATATATATTTCCTGCCAAAGATTCATAAGGATCCTTTATCCCCTCCAGGCAGACCAATTGTTTCTGGAAAGGGCTATATTACAGAACCTCTTTCACTGTTCCTTACTAAACATCTCAAACCATTACTGGGTATGATAAGATCAAGATTACATGACACCACCAGTTTTCTTCAGATTGTTTCTGACAGCCAACTTGAGGAAGATTGGTTACTGTGTACCCTAGATGTTTGCGCTCTATACACCAACATTCCACACGAATCTGGACTTGAGACCCTGGCTTTTTGACTGAATAAGGCCGATTTATATCCATCTACTTTCAATTCCTTTTTGATAGAATCAGCCAGATTGGTCCTCACCAGTAATGTTTTCTCTTATTTGGACAAATGTTACTGGCAGGTTAAGGGTACAGCCATGGGGGCATCCTTTGCCCCCATTTATGCGGATCTCTTTATGGCTTTCGTGGAACACCATATTATTTATGACTCCACGACTAATATATTTTTACCATATATAGACATCTGGAGACGCTACCTTGACGATTGCTGGTTGGTTTGGACGGGTGAAATACATTTGTTACATGAATTTCTCACATATTTAAACAACAACATCTGGGGCCTGGTATTTACTGTTCAGTATGACTATCAACACATTACTTTTTTGGATGTTGCTGTGACCAAGCTAGCTGACAAATTATTATCTACTGAGGTTTTTAGAAAACACCCTGAGTACAATACCATTCTCCATGCCTCTAGTTTTCACCCACCACGTCATACGTAACATTCCCAAATCCCAATTTATTAGAACCAAGCGTATTTGTTCAAATGATTCTTCTTATCAAACCCATAGGAAAGACCTTATCAACAGATTTAAAACCAGGGGATATAGTATGGGCTATGTTCTAGCTGCCAGTAATATGGTTGAGTCCTATGATAGAGACAATCTGTTAAAATATAATAAGCATGAAGGGAACAAAGATCCTATCTTAAGATTCACGACCACATATGCTAGGAATTCCAATCATCTGATAGATAGTGTGCACAGACATTGGAATATTCTCAAATATGACCCAGATATAACTAGTTTCATACCAGATAAATGTCTTTTTTTCCTTTCGGAAGGGCAAGAATTTGGGCTCCTTTTTCAATCATTTTAAACATGGGTACAGGCTCCAGGATTCTAACACCATCCAAACTACACTAACAGGGGAACCCTTGACAGGTTGCTATCCTTGTGGACACTGCATTAATTGCGACAAGATCAATAAGTCCAAACAATTTTCAAGCAGAAACTGCCCAGTAGTTTATGATTTGAGGTTTTTTGCAAACTGTAGTACTGACTGGGTCATTTATTTAGCCACCTGTCATTGTGGCTCATTTTATGTAGGACAAACATCTAGACCACTCAAAATCAGGATTTCTGAACATATTAGTAACATCAAGAACAAAAGGCAAAACAATGCCTTGTACAAACATCACTTAGAACATGCTTCTGCTAAATTTACTTTCATCATTATTGATAAAATAGTTGGCAGTAAGCACAACAGAACTGGATTACACTCCATTCTTAATACTAAAGAAAAAAAGTGGATAATCAAACTAGGGGGATTATTCCCACCTGGTCTCAATGAAAACCTCTGATTGAATCTAATTAATTAATAATGATTTTATATGTGGGTGTATATATACCTTTGTTCACCATTATGTATGTAACCAACACTGATGAAGGCTGTGGTTTCCTGCCAAAACCGGTTTGTTTTTTCTGTAATGATTTAACATTCATTACAATCTTATTTTGGACACTGTTTGCTGGCTCTGTGTATTTTTGTTCTATATTCCATGAT
This sequence comes from Protopterus annectens, assembly GCF_019279795.1. NCBI lineage: Eukaryota > Metazoa > Chordata > Ceratodontiformes > Protopteridae > Protopterus > Protopterus annectens. The sequence goes on along the minus strand of NC_056740.1, from coordinate 172,771,998 downwards.
TGGTGAGCCGTGCAATTGCCCTACGTGCTGTTGTATTGTTCTTCTGCCTTGCTATGATTGCCAGTTTTGTCACTATATAAATAAGAACAATGTTTTTGTACACCCTAGTACAAGTAAAACATTGTATTTTCATGTTTGCCACTTATAAAACCAAGAATGGGGTTTATTTAGCGACCTGTGAAAAAATATACTTAATTTTATGTTGGAAAAAACAATAGGATTTTAAAAGAAAGGATAGCCCGAAATATGTAGGGAGGTGGAGAGTAATGCCTTAGCTAAACATATCATAAGTTCAGATAAAATGCATAGTTTTACATTTAGGTTTATAAAAAGCATTGAAAGAAGCATTAGAGGAGGGGATATTGTGTTGAATACTGAAAATGTTGAATATAGATGGATTAATTACATTCAAGCAGATATGTCCCCTGAGTTGAATGATACTGAGTTTAAAACCTACTCTCAAGAGAAGTTCTCCTTTTCCATAAAACAAGCACTGAATTGATTATTTTATTGTTGCTGTGCTTCTATAAGTTTGAATTTGTTCATGTGGTGTATATATGCAAACATGTTTTAGTATGATTTTAAGCACTGATGGAGAGTTTTATCCCAAAAGCTTTGCTATTAAACATATTTTTACATTACATGGTGAGTTCCTTTCACTTTTTATTCTTATCAACAGTATGAGGGAGCTGACTTGTCCGTATCCTTAAATGACATCACCAAATAAGCACCTGAAGATAGCAAGGGGAAGAAGAAGGAGATGAAAAAGATGATGACGAAGAAGAAGAAGAAGAAGAAGAAAATCCCCCTCCCCAAAAATAACAACCTTCCAACAAGCTTCATTAGTCTTCAGCTTGAACTTCCCATTGGGAAGCCACAAATGCATCCTAATTTATACAAGAGAAACAAATGTCAGACATGAAGACATCACTGCTTAGGCAGGCTGACGTTTTATGTAGAGATGAGCAACAAAAAGTCTGACCAGAAGCAAAAACAGGTCTCTTCTAGTTTGTACCTGTTCATATGGAATGCCTCTTATTTCAAGGACACTAACTGATGTTCAGATGACCAAGACAGTAAAAGTGAACAGGAGGAATATATATACTAGTTCCAAGAATGCGGTATCATGGAGCATCTCCCTACTGTAATGTATAGCAATCTGTGCATTATGACATAAAAGTAGCAAAAGACTAGGGGTAAGACAGACCCACATTGTGGTTACAGGGTATAAAGCTTTGAGAAAAATGGCTTAAAAGTGCTACAGCTAGTTTCAACCTCATCTCCTCCATTTCCTATTTAATCCAAACTGTTCCAATGTATAGTGAACAGAAAGAAAAGCACTTCTTTTTTTTGGTAGGAGGGGTATTCTGAAACAGATATCACATTGCCTTAAGTGAAATAGTGCAGTGAACGGTGATGCAAAGGGAGGGTGGTGGTGCTAAGACCCATGCATAGTGTGACCAGAATGTAATAAAATGCAATGAGTGTCAGACTGGTAATGAGAATCATTGTGTTTACAAACGATGAAATCAGACATGGTGGCATGACACAGAAGTACATTAAATTTGAATGAGGAACTACAATGATCAGCCTGAACATTATCATTTTACAGTAAATAAGTGCATCACTTGGAGTAATATGATAGGAATAACATCTGCTCTAGCTGTTCTGCATGTGCTACTGTCTGTCTTGGGAACCAATGGTCATGATGGATATTGTGCATCAACACTACCATCCATATCACAGATAAGTCTCTCAGAGGCTGATATACTATGACCTCTATTACCAGGACAAATTTGACTGCTCCCATGTCGATGGAGACATCATATGGAGGATAGCAGACATCAACTACCTCATACTGGATCAAATGGAATGCTTTACGTCTTATCCCAGAGGACACAAACATTAAATGGGGAGCATTTCATCTTTTTAAAGGTAGTTTCTCTGAACACAAAACAATCAATGGCAGTTTGCTGAAACCACTATCTTTGAAAGTGGAGCTTGCCTTTTTTCTCCATTGTTGTGTAACCTTGGAGTTGGTATATATAATTCTGAGGGTGTGTATTGGGTATTTTCCCACATGGGGAGAGCAAGGGGTCTTGCCCCCTGCAAATTTTATTTTAATTTTCACTGAAGGTGGTTTTGGTGAGCTGGTTTTGAGTATTTTGTGTTCACTGAAACTGCCTTCAAGAAATCAACATGAATCCCATTAACCATCCTTGCTCTGGGGAATCATTCAGCATCCAACAGGAGACATGTTATAAGTTTTTCAGGCCACAGCCATAAAAATCCTACACAATTTCCTTGTCATGATGCTGATGCATGTAGAAGGGGATATTTGGTTTCTACTTTAGCAGAAAAGAAAACCACCACTTTATGGGCATTCTATAACAAAGCCCATTTTCTTGAGTTCCTGGGGACACTGGATGCAACTACGTTGCTATCAAGACCCTCTTTGTTTGCATTCTATCCATTATATCAACCAAAAAGTCTTATAACACATCAACTGCCAGATGGTGTGCAGTGTATTGGGTATTATATACAATGCTTCTCTGTGCCATCCAGGCAGTTCTCATGATTCCCAAATCTAGCACATTTGATATATTTCCCATTGTTTTATGTGGGGAGGTGCGCATTTTGCCAACTGTAGAGGTTATTCCCAAGATTTTAGGTCAAAGATCACTCATACTAGTGTTAGTTGTTGTGTGTTGCAGGTGATGCTGGGTGTGCTTTGAATGACATTGATGATAACCCTCATCCATAGCCCTTTGACTGGGACAGGGATAGCATACAACACAACACAGTCACAGACATGAAACATTATTGAACATGTGTTTAGAGTGCTGAAGGTCTGATTCCACTGCCTGGTTATATCTGCTGGTTCAGTGCAGGATTCCCTGGAGTCCTGCAGCAAAATGTTTGCAGTATGTACCACTCAATATGGTCTTTTGGAAACCACCAGAACATGCCACTCTTTACAATATGGTCTTCTGGAAACCACCAGATCATGATGAGCCCATAACATTGGCTGACACACACCTGCCAATTGTGGAGGAGGAGGCACGGGAGGATTGATCAGAGGAACTGGCTGCAATGGGCCTTCATTTGAGACAGAGGGGAATACAACACATCATGGGACTAGTAAATAGGTGGCATCTGATACACAGCTGTGGGTGATAACAAGAGAAACACTGCATAAACCAGATTCCTGCAATAACAAACCCAGGCTATCCATTACAGTGCAGTGAATGACATACCTCTCAACTGTCCTGAATTTCCCAGACTATCCAGATTTTTGCCTTATATTTTTGGTCTGTTCCACAGAAAATTTATGTTTTTCTGACAAATTATTGGGAATAACAGTCACTAAATAATGATGGGCATTTGAGTTTCAGACTTCATACTATTCAGAAAAATCTGTAGTAATGCCAAACCTTTCATTTTTAAGATCTTTCTGAGTTTATAAGAGAGATATTTAAAATTGGCCTTATTTTGGGACCTTTGTCCCACGACAGATTTTGCCTTTGTCCAGAATTCTTCTAAGAGGTTGAGAGGATGACTGGCCATACTGTGCAGCAGATATTGTCATATGCTTGACTCTATAGTAACTTTCAAAAAAGCTCTGAAAGAACTATACCTCAATAACCAAGACGGCTCCTGTACTAAGATGAGTAAACCTCCTTAATTTTACATGCTACATACCCTTGCAATGTCCTTTTTGCTCTTACTTTATGATCCACTGCCCTTTTAAAAGTCTCCATTTCCCCTCTACTTACTATTTAAGTAATCTATTACTATTCCATAAAATATTTTTCCTGCAATGTCTTACAACATAGCATACTGATTATAAAGCTGTAGCTAGTGCATGACAGACGTATGTTACAATGTTTCTTCCCTCAGCTGTGACACTGTTACAATTTAATAATGACTCTCTACAAAATCCTATGAATGTCAATAATTGTTTCAGCTGTGTCACAATTTATAATGTTATTCTTCAAAATGTAAATGTTTTATTCCAAAATATAAAGAACGTCGAAACTGTTTTGGAGCTTTTAGTGGTTAATCTTTTCTTTTTTGCTCCTAATATACTTTGTAATGTACAAGGTAAATGATCACATTTTTTCTGTAATTTGTGGAGCTTTTCTCCCCTGGTCTTCACTGAAAATGGGACTTTCTGGCCCAGTGGACTTTCCCTGTCAACAAAGGTCAATAAATAAGTAAATAAATAAATAAATAATATGCACATTATCTAGAGGGGATGAGGAGATGACAGGACTTAATCATACATTTGCACAGGACTGGTGTCACAGTGTCAGGAGATGGCAATCTTACCATAATTGGAAGGGTCCTGGGCAATGTCTCTGGAAGTATACACATGACTAAAGGCTTGCAGACTAGCAGTCATTATGTCCTTCAGTGACAGGGTAAAGCTTTGACAAGTGAAGCACTAGCAGGGTTTGCCATGTGGTTGTGCAGTGTCCAGCAGCTAGTCCAAGCAGATGGTACAGGTTGGATGCATGTTCAGAATTGTTACTGTGAGTCCCACCATGGTGTTGCAGCAGATTCTAGGAATCTACTATGCTGAGTCTGGGCACGGATAGGTGTTATCTGTGGTAAGGCTGCTATGGAGTAGGCTGGTGCTGAACTCCAGGACCCTGATTGGGTTACAGTGTGTGGTGTGCTTAAAACAGGACCAGACAAATAGTGATGGATTAAGTGTACCTTGGGCACCAGACTGTTTTTAACCATGGGTCACCTCATGCACATTTTAAGGACCATGCATAAATGCATATCTTCCTTGATTCACCTTCCTGATTGTTTTAAATTATATTTCTTGTTTAATACATAAATATTTATTACAGCATTTTAAATGTGTAGTTTTGAGCACTTTTTTCAAATGATGAAACTAAATGTATGAATCTATAATGACAAAAGCACTCATTTTACAGCATTTCAACCATAAAATGTAAATCAAACTGCTGTCAGTATAATCCACTAATCTACCAATATCTATACTCAACAATTATGGACACTTTACTGACTGTGTACACATCATATACTGATTGTAATGAAAAATGACACATAGAAAAATATTCCAATTTTATTTACACAAATTGACACTAGTCCTGCAAAGGCAGACTAATGACTTTTGAACTTTAATAACTCAGCAGGGTCAGTCATTTTTATCCACAAACATCCCGCAAACCAAGTAATTATCTCTGCATTGTTTACTGCATCCATCTCAAATGTATCTGTCACAAATTAGTAACAATTATAATAACCAAAGTCACATATTTTAAATTTATTTCACACAAACACACAGTGGTTAAAGTATTCCAATTTAATTCATACACACACTTACACACTTGTCCTCAAAAGCATATTAAAGACTGTTTAAAAATGTCAGATAATATGATCATAAGGTTCTTTCATCCACAGATAGTCCCCATCCCCACCAGCAGTTGCAGATGCTTTTTTGACTGCATACACCTCTTATTGTTATGAAGAAATAAATTACAAGTACTTTATTAGTAGATTTAAATGACAAAGATGCAATTGTATAAATAAGACCAAGACAGGTATATTACAGTTTATATAAAACAGCATTTATGACGGCATAAGAAATATTAATACCCTGGTAAGATATGTCAATATGTACAGTCTCTGCAGATTTAAAAGTCATCCAAATAAATCCACATTAAAGAGAACTATTACTAATTTAGAGGTTGCTGTTAGTAAACAACTTTGCATTTCAGTGCTCCATCTACAAATGTAGTGCCTGCTGCTTTTGAATAATAAATTGTCTATGTTGCCTTTAAAAATTGGTGCACTGGCAATATTGTCACAAACATTTCCTCAACTAGATCCGCGGTGTAATAGGAAATGACTGGCAAACTACAACAGCCGATTCAGTTACTAGGTGTGCAGTCCAGAATACAACTAAGTAGCCTAGTCAAAATTTCAATTGCTCCAAAACACTGTCTGGTTAAGTGACCTGCTCAGTGCCACACAGTAGATAAATGAAGGTGGAAAGATTCAAACCCTGTACCCTTGCTGCAGGAAGCAGCTCTTCAACAAGTCAGAACTTTATCCCTCCACACTAATGGCCAGAATAGCAATTAACTAAATGTAGGCTATGTAATCTGAAATGCATCAACAACACCCTTGCAGTTGTTGGAGACTGTAAAGAAGGTACTACAAAAATATATAACTAAAATGCAACATATTTAGACTATATTGCACAGTACAGGCCTGTTAATGAATTACCTAATTCTTTAGTTCAATGAATAAAGCAAAACAGTTAAAGACAATATAAATGATTCAGCTGCTTTTGTTTAACAACCCACAACCACATATACAAAATCAGAAATATTACTGAATATAGCATGCTGTTCATTTATTTATTTATTTGCATGTGGGGGTGAGCTTAAAAGCTTGCAGGACACCTACATCTCATTTTGATCTTCCTATGTCCTTCCTGTCATCAGGAATAGAGCTATGCCATCTGATATCACTCAGTACAGGTCTTACTTACATGCATTTCTGATAATGTTATGCTGTTTCTTCATACACCTCTACAGTCAAAATGAGGCCAGCCATACAAATATCTCATTATTTGTCTGTCTCTCCTCAATCAGCATAAACATTGTACAAACCTGTCAGTGTACGTACTATTTTATTCTTTACTTTTACAACTATCATGTAGATCTGGATTTCATTTAAAACTTTTATTTCAAATTTTACAGAAGAAAACTGATGGCCATTTTCTGAACAAAACAAAATACTTTTTGCTTGGAAATGTATCTGGCAATCCATTAAATTTTAAGAGATGTGATGAGATCCATACTTAAATAGCATATAGTGAAGTACTAATTACCAGCTATGTGAAAGCTGTAGGACTTCAAGAGACAAAAGTGTGATGCATTTGCTTATAGACTGGGACAGCCAACTGGACAAGTGTCCATTTTCAGGAACAACCAAGGAGTACTGTCAGGTTAAATAACTTGCCCAGAGGCACATAAAAGACAGATAAAGGCTGAGGGAATCAAACCTTGCACAACAGGAAGCAGTTCTTTAACAGCAAATAACCTTACTCATCTGCACTAGGTGGTAGACAAACTGTGGTTGCCCAAACAGTCCATTTTACATCTGTGTGCCTGCAAAAAACAAGCTAAATTAAAAACATATCCGTATTTAAAATATTAACACGAAACTCATAGATGTCATGCTGTCTAATTTATTCACAGCTAAATAATAAAGACACTGTAAACATTCAACGGAATAAGGACTTAAACCAAAGATTACATCCAAAGAATAGAGCTCATATAATGAAGCTCTTGTTTCAATAATCAGTTTCCTTCCTTGCACTATAACTACTCCGGTTCATAGGTAGTTACCACGCTTGCAGTCTACGGGACTATTGAGGAGCTTGGCTCCAATTTCTGGTTGTGCTAAAGCACTGTCTAGTTAAGTGACTTGCTCAATAACTGGGCAAACTATGAGGTAACAGTAGAGATGTTCTGCAGAATTGGAGACAGACAAGAGCAGACTATTCTACATTAGTTAACAAATTAACAGAACAGCAGGTTTGCATCTGGATGCATTTTGTGAATCACAAAAACTATAACGCTAATCTAATGAATGACACTGACTGACTGTAATCACCAGTGATTTGCCAAAGGAAAAACAAATATTTGTGGTCTGCCAGTTAGTGTAAAGTACTAAGGGCTCCTTCCTCCTTTATCTAAGGTACAGGCATTGATTCTACCTAGTGTTATGAGCAAGTCACTTAAACAGATAGTGCTCCCTAACTGTGGCATTACAGAAACACACACACACCTCTTTACTTAAAAGAAGTGATTTTGGATTGGCAAACAGCTTACTTAATTTCCCGGTGGATCCACCAAAGTAAATTCAGGGCTTTCCTGTACATGGAAGGTAGAGATCTGGATCACATGCTTTCCTGTACATAATCTGGAATGCAGGGGGGGGGGGGGGTTGAGAAAAAAATAATAGGGAAAAGAGTTTTTTTAAGATTTTGTTCTGCAGCATTGTTGCGTTGGATGGCCATGAGCTCCCTAAAAGTTGTAGACCCTGGGAGATGGCCCATTTTGCCCCACTATAATCTGCCACTGCAGACAAGCATTGCATATGGTCAGGAGAGTGGACCCAGATAAACATCAGGCATATCAATGTTAACATCAACAGCCAGGTGTGGTGACCATAGTAGAACTGGATAAGTGTCAGCCGTGGTTAGCTAAGTGACCATGGCTAGTGGTGGAGGCAACCATGGAAATTGTATGTCTGTCTCTTGTAAGTCATATGCCCTCTGTGTTAACTTGCTCTGAACACCTACGGTGCACCCCCAGCAAAGGTACAGCAAACAGTTGCATGCAGATACATGGATGCACTAACTGGCTCCAAGTCAGATGCCCCTATCCTCAACAGGCATGTCTGCTCCATGCCCTTATACACAGTGTCACTCTAATTGCAGTGTTGAATGTCACATAGTCCCTGAAATGGTGGATGGCTTTCTTGCAGCCTATATATTTATTTTATTTATTTAATTTTACATTTGTTGACTGGGCTAGTCTAGCTGGATATATGTCCATTTTCAGTAGAGGCCCGGGGAGAAAAGTTCCAAACATCGGCAGTGACAACGCATACAATATATATCAATAGTAAAATGAGTTATAGTACATTGTTTAAATTATAGGTACGATAAACTTGTACAGAGTTCTTCAGTGTGTTTAAGCCAAGATCACATACAGAGAGAAAAAAATATATGGAGATTCCAAAATTTTTTTTTTTTTTTTTTTTAAGAAATCTTTATTACAAGTAGGCAACAAAGAACAGTGGAGTAGAGAAGCATTGGGAGAGGAAGAAGGGGAAATGAGATATCAGTCAGGGTTAGAGCAGGGACAAAGCCAGTGAGTTTAAAGATATTCTTTAAGATGTTTTTTTAAAACGCAGTGTGGAAGCAAGGGTAGAAAGTTCACTAGGAAGCTGGTTCCAGATTTTTCCCACTGTGTTGGTGAAAAGTGAGTCCCCAGCTTTGTGGTTGGATTTAATAATGGAAACTAGAAGCTTATTAGCTGAGCAGAGTGTTGCAAGATTTTTATAGGGGGTAATCAGATTAGTGAGGATAGGGGTATTATTAGGGTGGTAAAGGATCTTTTGGGTGATAAGAAGTTGTTGACAAAGTAGTTGGTTCTGCAGTTCTAACCATCCCAGTTGTTTTAGGTTGTGGCAGTGGTGAGTTCTAAAAGGGATGCCCGTGGCAAATCGGGCTATGTTATTGTAACTGGTTGAAAGTTTGGTAAGGTTGTTTTTAGAAAGATTGGTATATATTGCAGAAGCATAGAACAGGGTAGAGATCAGGCGGGTCTGGGCAATAGTGGTTCTGGCTATAGGGGTAAGGAAGGGTTTGATTCTATAAAGGGTGCCTAGTTTTTTGTTGACAGACTTTATAGTAGTATTAATATGGTCATCATAGCTAAAGTTGTTGTCAATTGTTATTCCCAGGAGACGAGTTGTAATGTCAGTGGATATATTAGTTCCATTGTTAGAGGTTACTGTGAAGTGAAGTTGTGATGACTTTTGAGTAGGAGCAAACAGCAATAATTTTGTTTTTTTGGGGTTCAGAAGGAGGCAGTGTTGCATGAACCAGTTTTCAACAGTGTTAAATACTGTCTGGGTGAGGGTCTGGAGTGAGGTTATGGACCTGGCTGAACATATTAAAGTAGAGTCATCTGCATATTGTATGCAGGTGGCTTGAGGAATTTTTGCATATAGATCATTAATAAACAGTGAAAAGAGAAGCGGCCCTAAAATAGAGCCTTGTGGTACTCCTATGTTCACAGGGAGGGGTGTAGAAAGATTTTTATCCCAAAGCACTGCTTGCTGTCTGTTTTCTAAATAAGATTTAAACCAGTGTACTGCTTGCGGGTCCAGTGATTGGGCTTTTAGTACATCAATAAGCATGTGATGGTTAACCATATCAAAGGCTTTTGAAAGGTCAATAAATAGTGCAGAGGAAAGAGAGTTATTGTTACGATTTTTGTTTATACAGTCAGAAAAGGATAGCAGGGCAGTTGTTGTGCTATGGAAAGGTCTAAAGCCATGCTGGCAGTTGGCAAGTAAATTATTATGGAGAAGGTGGTCAAGTAGTTGTCTGTGGATGCATTTTTCCATTATTTTAGCTATTGGAGAGAGAGTAAGGCGATTGGTCAAAAGTTGGAAAGCTCAGTAGATGTCCCACCTTTATGTAGAGGGATGATATTGGAGACTTTCCATATGGAAGGGATTTTGCTTTCTAAAATTGTTCTATTTATAAGGATGGAGATGGGATAGGCAATGGCTTTAGCTGCGATTTGTAGGTATTCAGCTGGAAGACAGTCAGCAGAAGGGGTGCATGGTTTGCTTTTTTGAAGGAGGTTGCAAATGAGGGATGTAGGCACAGGTTGTATATGAAAGGTTGGAGCAGGACTATTCATGGTGTTTAATGAGGAAGTGGTAATAGGTGGTAATGTATTGGCTAGGGCTTGAATGGCTTCACTAAAATAGTTATTAAAGGCATCAGGAATTTGGTTAGAGTTATTATGGTTGAATCCTGATGGTGCAGGAGTTTTAGAATGGCCCAGCTGAAGTAATTTGTTGATGCCTGACCAGCACTTTTGTGGGTTTTGTTGGTGGGTTTGTTGGAGGTGGAGGTAATAGTTTTTTTTTTGTCTTGTTGAATGTCTTTTTTGGTGGAATTTCTTAACTGTTTAAAGTAAAGGTGATCTGATGGGCTTTTAGAGGCTCTCCATTTGGACCACATTTTATTTCTTAAGAGGATCTTTTGCCTAGTTTGTTTTGTGAGCCATGGGGCAATTTTGGTACTTTTTCTGGAAGAGCGATAGGGGGCATGGTAATCTAGGATTTGTAGGAATCTAGTATTAAAGTAGGTCACTGCTTCCTCAAGTTGAAGATGATGCATTGGTGAACAGTCCCATGCTTTCAGTTCATTTTGGAAGGTCTCTGGTTTAAAGTTTTTTTTAGAATGTGAGGTTTTAAAAATATTAGTATTAGGGCTATGAACTCTTTGTTTAATAATATAGGTTAGAGCATGGTCACTGATATCATCTGGAAGGGTTCCTGGTTTATAAGTATCATGATGGCTGTTTGGAAGGATCCAGTCTAGGGTGGTTTCCTTGCTGCTTTGTTTATGGATTCTAGTAGGTGTGGTTATTATTTGTGAGAATCCGTAAAGATTTATGTGATTGATAGGATTAGGGGAGCTACAGGTTGCCCAGTCTATATTAAAGTCACCTAGCACAATGGTTTCCTGAGGTAGGTGGGTAGAGAGGCAACTAAGTATGTTTTCAAGAGTATTGATATTGTTTCCAGGGGGGAGATAGGAACAAATTAGATAGCTTTGGAGTTGTTGATTTGAAGTTTAGCAGTAAGGATTTCTGCATTAGTATTTGAGGGCAAAAGCACATTGAAGAGTGAAACGTGGAGTTCTGATATATACAAAATGGCTACACCTCCACCCTTTTTAGTTTTATGGTCACATCTCAGGATATTATACCCAGGAGGGGTAATTTCATGGTCCTGAGTTGAGGGCTTTAGCCATTTTTCTGTAATATAGAAAATATCGAATGCATGCACTTCTAAGAGTGCATGTAGGTGGGTGATTTTATTGTTAACGCTACGGATGTTGAGGTGAACTATCAAGAGGGAGTTAGATGGTCTTTTTGGGGTAATGGTAGCATGATATGTTAGGTTGTTTGGGTTACTGGGAACACCTGTATTGGAGCCGGGGTTTGGATGAATATCACCATCTAATAGGGGGTGTTTTTGAGGATATTGTATTAACTTTAGGATTTTGTAGTAGTTGTATGGGGTTTTCTTGTCATGGAAGTTAGTAACATGGGTAGATCTGTGGTACTTTGGAAGTATGTAGATAGAAGTGGAGGTTATATTAATGCGGCTGAGGGAGTGTATGTGAGAAACTGGTAGAGTTTGCTGGTAGGGGTGGTGGTGTTCAGGAAGAGAAAAATGTTCAAAGAAGGTTAGTGTGTATGGAAGAGTAAGAGAAACTAGAATAGTAGTTAAGAGTAGTATGTTTGTGTGAATATATTTGCGTGTTAGGGCCATTTGGATGTGAAGGTAAGGTGGTAGAGTAAGTTGAGGTAAGGTGTCTAGTATATGTTAAAATAGAGGTGGGAGAAGGAGAGAGTGCTGTAAGAGGTAGAGTCGGTTGAGAGAAGAATACAGTGATAGCCTCTTTCATGGTCTGATTTGTGACTGTATGTGCCTGTATTAAAGACTTGCATATCTGCTGATTGATGTCAAGGGTAACATCTGTGTTAAAGAACATTCGGGACTCATAGCACCTAAGTCAACATATGTGCCTCTCTCCAGTGATGTATGTGTGCACTTTGCAGATAGTGTGACTCTCTGCTGTCACCTGTGGCAGTGCTTTTGAAGTTGACATGAAGAGGACGTGGTATGTTAAACAAAGGTGATATCCACAATTTGTTCTGAACTTCCACAATCTCCTCAGGTATAGGAAAAGGGAGTGTGCCTTTCACTATGGAAATTCCGACAGTGCCACTGTGTCTCCAGACTATGCCATATGCATGGTGCAGTCATCATTAGCCTTTACTGACCCATTGCCATCAGCCATGTGCCAACTTGTGACATATCTTGTCTTAGTGGAACCTGTAAACAGATATAGGTGATGTACCAGTGTTAAAGCTAGTAGATCACTGTGCCACACATAGACAGTTACATGCCAAGAACATACAATCTGTAGAGTTACATTGGTAACTTGTAGTGAAGGTTGTCTTCATTTCAGCCCTGATGTTCCTGTGTGGCAGAAACTCAGATATGTGTGTTAAAGTAAACCATGAAGATTTGCTAGGCAGTGTCCTGTAGTAGGATTGGCATGTCCCAATATTTACATGGGGCTTTCCCTACAGACATTTGGGCAGTCATAGCTTGTAGTGCAGGTTTTCTGTATTGCAACCCTTATATCCCTAGGTGAGTAGCCCAGGTAGAAATGCTATGCAAAGTACAACAGGAATGTCATGTGCCACTACTGACCTGAAAAATCATCTACAGACACTTGGGACATTCTCACAAGTCCTTTTCCTACATCCAATCCACCACTGGGCATGATGATTCTCTGAATGTCAACACTAAGAGATGCCAGGAATCCCTCAATGTCCATGAGCTGCCACAGTGTTGTGTGTCAGCCCGAGTGGTCAACCTGCTCCTTGCTACATTCTGAGCCTTTTTCTTGGCATTTGGGATCAGGTACCTGTACTAATATCCACTTGTGACAACCCACTGCATTGAAATTTTGCTCCAATCCCTACCCCATCTGGTCCTAAGAAAACATGTCTAATTTTCTTTTATCCGGGATATGCCTGCCATGTGTATAGGGTATCAAAGAGCACCTCAGTCTCCTGTGTGAATGTGTGGTGAATTTTTTTTCAAACATTGCTGTTCTTTTTGTCCCAAAATCAGTTAGATATACCTTTGGGTAAACATAGGGGTCAGTGCGAATATGCAGGATCATCCCTGCCACCCAGCACCTGCCTCCTCGCCATCCCTGACTTTTGGACAACAGCTGCCTCTTCACTGTCTCTAACGTCTCTGCGGTGGGCAGTGTCCTGGATGCTGCTGCAGAATGACTGTTCCTCCACTGTTCCATAGTGTCACATCTGTGGGCACATGTGCCACATATGGTGTCCTATGCACCTCTTCCAATAGGCTGCAGAGTATGTAGTGTACTGGAGGTGAGGTATCCCTAGTAGCATGTCTTATTGTCTGTGTTTATATGCAAGACTGTGATGCAACAGAACCATGACCGAGCCTGTGTGTTCGCTGTGCCCTGGCTGGAGGCACCCCCCCCAGACTGTAACCTGTCCTACCTGTTCCCTGTGCCTTGGTCACATGAACAGCCCCCCAGAGCTGTGACCTTCCCTGGCCATTTACTGTGTCAAAGGAGGATGACCCCCTTGGGACTGCAGTTTGTCCTTTGTGTTCCTTGTGCCTTGTTAGTTTAATTCCCCCAGTCTGTCAGACCCCTGTTAGGTCTAGTAGAGTGTAACCACACATACTGCACCATTGTGTGACAATGTCTTTAACAGCCATGCCCCCTTGAGTAATGATTGCACAGCTGGGATACATTACCATTCATCCTTTCTGATGTCAGTTTCCCTATATGACACTACATTCTACTATCCCCTTTCCTTACATTTTCTCTGTTCCTTATTGTAAGGAACCTATAATCTCTCACAAATTGTCAACCACAGTTTTTATCATTATAAAATGGATCTTGTATTGCAGCTTGTAGTGCAGCTATTATGCTAATGATGTGATTTTTGTGCAATTGTCTCTGAATCATGCCAGTAAATAGTGTGTTGTCACCCTTATTCTGAACTATGAGGCCTAGTCTGGTTTGTGTACTGGCATTGAAGTCTCATGCGATGCAAGCACCTATGGAGCCCAATCATGCTACTACAGATTTGCATCATGCTAATGAACATGGTCAACTTGCTACATAGCTGCTCATCATAGTTGCGCTTAGGCATGGAGATCATGTTGAATGTGCGTGTCTGTGGAGCCTGGCCTCAATACTGTCACCCTTCCCTACTGACCATACACATTATGTTACCATACATTGGCATTGTGCTATAGTGCCTGTTAATGTTTATCATGTGTTCCCTGTGAGGTGTGGCAATGTACCCCAGCACTCATTTTCACACCTGAAATTGACCTATTGAGTGGACATGCCCCTAACAGGATCTGACTTGGGTAGGGCTCCTGCATAGTGCAGCATGATGTGCCTGCTGAGATATTATAAGAGTCCTCTATACAAAGAGGACACATGACACATGCATACCAGGGTAGTGACTGATGCCAATGGAATCACCTGATCTGGTTAGGAGTACTGGCATAAGTATAGTGATCTGTAGAGGTTCCACCCAAACCTTCACTAAAGGGAAGAAGAGATTAGGGATAGAGAGCCTCCACATTTCAATAAGTAATCAATTTTTCCTGAGTTACTGTACAATAGGCCTGAACAATAAAACTGTTTATATCTTCTGCCTTCATAGGTATGCTTTTCTCTTTAATGTATTTTGCTGTTTTGCAGCAGAGCAAGAAATATCAGAGAACAGGATCGCCTGCCATATGTGGCAGGCCAGGCTCTCCGGACATTAGGGTAAATGTACCCTGCTGCTGGCTTTAACATGTAACTGTTCATAACTGAGCATTTTTATTGCATTTTAGTATTTAACCATAACTTAGTTAACTGGCTTTGTAAATAATTTTGCTCCACATGCTGAGCTACTGTCTTAAATGGTTCCAGTTATATCTGCATTTGCCATTACCATATAACCATGCTTAACCTGTTTACCATATCTTTGAGCAGGAGTATTTCTTAAGCATGCTAGTGTTTCATGCCTGCTAGTTATTCATGTGCTTTGCAAATTCATTTTTACTCCAGTTATTGTGCTACTGTTTTACATTGTTCCAGCCATACCTCTTAACCTTCTAGAGCAAAAAATATGGACAAAGTCTAAAATAATGGGGGGACAAATAGGGACAGATTTTAAATATTGCTCTTACAAACTTAGAAATTTGATTGAATAATAGGTTTTGCATTAGCATGAAGTTTTGGAAGGATGTGGAGTCTTAAACTCAAATGTTTGTTGTTATCTAATGACTACAATCCTTACCTATGTGCCAGAAAGAAACAGATTTTAGGAGGAACACACCAAAAATATGAGACAAAAATCTGGACAGTCTGTGAAAACCTGTACAGTTGAGAGGTATGGTTCCAGCTGTATCTGTTTGTTATTCTCTATGTTATCATAGTTTGCATGATAAGTGAGTTCTATTGTCATAATTTTACATTGCTTTACTAGCTGTTGTTTCACCCTTCAGGTCCAACTCTGCCACATCATTTTGACCATTGCATTTGTGTGTTGTTTTCCTCCCTTTTGTGTTTGTTTTTTATGTTACCTTGTTGTTTTTGTTTTTCTACATTTCTTTTCTTTTTTTTTTCTTTTTTTGCAAGATTAGTTGTGGAACAGGCACTGGTTAGGCATTGGTGTGTAACACAGACTCGTTATAAGATACAGGTACAGCAAGGCCCTCCTGGGTCAACTGGTGTAAACCTTAGCAGCTGGTAAGAACTGAGTTACACCAGCAACTCAATACTCTCATTGATACCATGAAGCACCTCCTCATGTGGCTGATAGATTCATGTAACCGGTTGGTCCCCAACATCAAGCTACCACAGACACAGCCTGCTGATGACATCAACCATAGTGGTCACTTACTTCTGGACAGGTTGTCCTTTCTTATCTCACTGTATCTCTCATCATGGTGCTTCGCTTCCTTGTGTGTCACACCATATCCATGTTTATAGCCTAATCATCCCTATCACTAATGTCAGTCTGTATATCTCCACTGGACTTTCTATTGAGATGCTGGCACTTGTAATGCTGAGTTCCAACACACTGAAAAAAAGGCCAAAAAAGCAGACGAGCATATCTCAAACATCACTCTTCTCCTTTAAACTTGTTTTTTTGCATGGATCCAAGACCCATGCATCTCCCACTTTGTGAACAGCAATCCCCCACTCCCCCTGAACTTATATATACCAACTCTGTGATCACCATACCTTGGAGAAAAGGGAATATTTGGAGAAATAGCCATCTTGGATTTGTTATATGGAAGTACTTTTTTCAGCCATTCAGTCTCTATATTTCAGGACTCACTCATGCAGTTTCCGACATTACAAATGGTTATGCTCAATTGTCTTCCCTCCGTTAGCATTGATACCTTCTCTGTCAGTCTTTATCTGCATTTTATGTCTATGTTTCTGCCCCTACTGCTATCTCTGTACCCTCCTTCCTACCCATAACTTACTCATACTACCTTTCCCCATCTACCTTCTTACAAAAATAAGAATGAGCACCTGTGCCACTAAAAAGATCCTTCTTCTTCCATCCACATTCCATTCTGGTCCTTCCTGTTGCCCTTATGTATTTTCTTCTGCTTGCTTTTCCCCCATTTTTACTGTCCTATCACCCCCTTTTCTTTTCATTTATATAGTAAAAGCAGTTGACAGCTTGCTGAGTAGCCTTTGTATGGGTCTCATTTGTACCCATGTTGCAGCTCTATGGTGATCCTATTTATGTGTGATTGCACATAAAATCAGGTACACCACCTGCATGCCAATGGTCTCATGTCACTTAGTACGATTCATTCACCTGCCTAATATTTGCCTTTTTTGTGGCTATGAGGCTTCATTATGTACCACTATATCCACCCTGCCTGCACTACATCAGAACTTTTTCATAACGGATTCCTCTTAGGCTGTGTTATGCTATCTTAGACATGCTATTTACTGCAGCATGGTCCAATGATATTTCTGTCTGAGTACAACCCTTATTCTAAGTAATAATAACATTAATGCACTTTTAGGACCCATATATTTACTAATAAAAAGTCTTTATGCTGACTTAGTTTCATATGATGCTCAAAAGTATCTATAAATTACAGAAACATTAATACATTTCTACAGAGTTATAAAAAGTTAAAGCCACAGATTGTAGCCCTAAGTGTAAACTGTGAGAGCTGAGAAATATTAATGTCATGACAGATATCACTGAGCATTTGACCAGCTCCTCAGTGTGCTTGGTCTATTTCCAACATGATTTATAAAAGCACCTGTAGAAGGCAAATGGATTTGTTAGTACTAAGGGAAACAAAGTCAACAGAAGAATGAACTTCAAAAAGCACCTGTATGGTTATGTAAATTTAATATTTATTCTGCTCGTTTTTCTATCATTACATTTAGCAATGTGAATGTTTTGGGGGGATTAGCTGGTTTCATGTAAAAGTTGTACTGCTTGATGCTAATTATCTTGCTATACACCTGTAAAGGAGTAGACTATATAAGAGCAATACCCCTACATTTTGTTTTTGTTTCCCTCTCCTCCCTTGACCATCAAGCCTGATACATCTTATACCCTATAGACTCATTTGTTCCCCTCCAGGTGAAAGAACCTCAGCTCTTTCATTTTAATGAAGTTTAGACCTGGAGCTGTGAGTGGAGCTGTTTTCATGAAGAATTGGTATTTTTGATTTAAGCTCTAACTCCCTGCAAATGCTAAGTAGACATTCATACCGGAATACAAGAATGGCCAAAGTGCAAGACTGCTGACTACTTCCAGAAGTAGCATAAACCTGCATATGACCCACACCTGCACAGATCATGCTCTTGTGGACATTTTGCTGGTATCTACTTGTTAATTTGTGCATATGTGTGCCCACAGATGTGCTTCATCCCTCCACTAAGAGAGACCTGAGTAGTCTGAGATGTACCAGCATCCCTCTCCAACAGATGACCAAACCACAATTTATATTCATCACTTTACCCTCTACACCAGTGGAGCTGGCTCTCATGCCTTGTATTATTGGTGTGCCTCCACTTTAACATTACACTCTGCCCTGCTTCCTTCTGACAGACAGTGCCTGACAGGTCTGAGCTGCATTCACATGTAAGTGCTAATAAGAAAATTTGCAACAGTAGATATTGTAACCCTAAATAGATAATACAAATGTATAGCCTTTTATAATTTAATATCTGAGATGAACTGGAAAACAAACATTTTAAACCATGCATCTAAAATGACACAAGTTAAAAGCATCGGATCTACTACATTTAACTTGCAAATACAGCCAGAGTTCTCGGTGCAAGTTATAATACTGTCATATGTATTTATTTCCTGTTTTAGATGCATGAAACAAAATTAGTTTTATAAATGCCTCTTTTCATGCTGTGATGCATGATTAGCTTAAAGACCTTGTTCTATTCATTCAGAGTTGCTGTTGTGGTAAACGGTATTTTGTAAAGAGTTTCTCCATAACTGAGATTTCATGTTGTTATGTTTCACAAGTGTTACAGTGTGGAATGCTGCTTTTATCTTGGATATTCTGGCAATCTTTTCTTAGTAAGATCATATACATCAATGACTTTGATAATATTCAAGGAAGCCAGACTATGGGTGTCAGCATAAAAAAGCAGCTTATGTTATAAATGTTTTATGTAACCTCATTATGCATTCATTTTAATCTCTGATGTGGAACCTACTTGCTCAAACCCATGTCTAAATAATTCATCTTAATTTAACATACTAAAAAGTTTTGTGCTGCTTTGGCATAGTATTTTTTAGCATTATTCAGTAGCTCTGTAGGACCATTAAGCCATAAGACAGTAACAGCACACATGCTTTTGTACCAGCCAATCGCAGCTCTGAATGAAGATGGCAACAAAAGAAAAGAGAAAGAAAGAAAATCACACTTATAAAATGGTAATTAGAATAAAATACAGTTATATCCAATATCTAAACATGTAGCTGAAAAAAAAAGAGCACTTGATTTTCCTGCGTTCCAGTATTTAACAATGCAAAGGTCGGAAAGCTCAAAAAGTATAGCAATTGTATAAGATCCCGTTGCTCATATTGACTACCTCAATATTAAAAGGAAATAAGTAAAATAATTTTCAGGATAGTAGTAGTGAACACAAGTGTCACTGGGAAATGTCCCATCATCATATACTTATTTTCTTTTAGTTTGTAACTCATCCCTAGACTCTTCATCTCATGTTTCTTAATAGAGCGTATTAGGATACACATAAGGTCATGAGTCTTTTAAAACTGATTCATAACCAACAACATAAATGGAAGACAAATAGAGGATGTTCTGTTTACATATCAAGATTTTGTAAGTCATTCCTCAATGATGTTACAAAAAGCATTTTATAAAAAAATTGTGTGTGTGTGTGTGTGTGTGTGTGTGTGTGTGTGTGTGTGTGTGTGTGTGTGTGTGTGTGTGTGTGTGTGTGTGTATGTGTGCGTGTGCATGTACATGTGTGTGTGTGTGTGTGTGTGTGTGTGTGTGTGTGTGTGTGTGTGTGTGTGTGTGTGTGTGTGTGTGTGTGTGTGTGCGTGTGTGTGACTGTGTCTGCGCGCGTGTGTGTGTGTGTGTGTGTGTGTGTGTGTGTGTGTGTGTGTGTGTGTGTGTGTGTGTGTGTGGGGGGGGGTGTGTGTGTGGGAGGGTGGGGGGGTGTGTATGGGTGTGTTTGGGTGTGTGTCTGTCTGAGCACGTGTGTGCACGTATGCACACGTGCGCTCATAGTCTGTCATTAATACTAGTCCTACAGCAGCCGGAATGTAAACAAGTTTTTTACAAACTGCAAATCCATGAAAGTAAATGCAGATTCTCAAGTGAACTAAAATAATACATATTTCAGTAGGAGGACTACACAGATCAATAAAGGGCTAGTCTCACAAACGTTTGCTACAAAACGTCAAAGGGCCAGATTCACTAAGAGCCACATAAAGTGCTGCTATTGTGCTGGTAGTACTCCCTGCCACCAACATGATAATGTACAATTTGGTATTCATTGTCTACATGATGTGTAGAGCTGCAAAACAAAGAGAAATAGCAGACTATGCTAAAGAAAGCTTAAACAGCTTTAACATGCTAATTAACCAATCCAATATAACAGAGCTATTCAGGAAGCTATAAAGCAATTCTGCACACTCTGTGTAACCATTTGCCCCAATCACCAAAACTCTTTGGAATACAGGCACGATTACACTTGGAGGAAAATACATGTTAGGGATAACTACTGCTATAATAATGCTGTATGTCCAACAGTCTTTAAATCAAAGTGTTGTTGTTGCTACCAGACCTCGAGTAAGAAGAAGGGTGTTTAGACTCCATTTGACTTATCATGGACTGCATGACACAGAACTACTGAAAGGGAATCACTAGAGGAAATATTTAACCTTTGCTGTCCCCACCTCAGACCCTGGGGAAATTATGGAGAACCCACACCAGTGGAAATATAAGTATGTGTAGCATTATATGCACTAGCTACTGGTACATTCCAGAGATCCACAGTGGATATACTTGGGGTATTACAGGCATCAGCCTATAGATTATCAAATGCAATGCTAATACATGCAAGGGGATCATATTTGTTTCCCATGCACTCTATAGGAAAGAGTTAGAACAATGCAGGAATTCCATGCAGTTGCACACTTCCCTGCAGTGTTTGGGAGCCATAGATTTCACACACATAGAAATAAAAGCTCCACCCAGTGAACAGGGATGGAGGTACATTAACAGAAAAGTTTTCCATTCTATAAACTGTCAGGTTGTCTGGTATGCCCAATGGATTATCTATAGTATATGTGCAAGTAGCCAAGGCAGTTTCCATGACTGACATATGGCACACCTGTGAGCTGTACACCAGATTTTCTAGGGGTGACATTCCTCAGTGGTATATACTGGGGGACGCAGGTTATCCACTCAACCCTGGCTCATCCTGACAACCATGCAAAACCCACACATCCACACTGAGCAAGGGCACAAAAAAGCTTATGCTGAAACTAAGAATGTCACAGAACATGTGTTTAGATTGCTTAAGTCAAGGTCTGGTGTCTAGACACATCAGGAAGTGCACTGCAATATGACCCAGGTACCTCTGCCAAAATACTTAGATTGTGCGCCATGTTACACAATATAACTCTAAGGAAACTACTTCGACAAGGACAGCAAGGGGCTAGACCACAGTTTCAAGGACCACAGGCAGGACCAGCAGCAGGTACAGATGAGGAATTTGAGGGAGAACCACCAGCTGCAGATGGTGCTTGCAGATAGCCAGAGCCAGGACATACTGTGCACATCTCTAAGTGGCAAAGGGTAGCCCACACAATTGCTACCTAAGTCAAAGTCTTGGATCCCGTGCGCATACATATAAGACAACTGTGGCTTGTCAAACTTCACAACCTTTACTTAACCATGTAATGGCTGTGTTCTGATAGTATCATACAGTGACAACCCCCAAAAGCACAATTGTTTCCTGCAGTAATGACAGGCTAAGTGTGGAACCTGTAAAGAAAAAAGAAAGTTAAATGACAGAGAACTCTCATATGGAAATATGTATATGCCACTAACCAGGTCATTTGCTTGAGGTGTACATTTATGTCAGTAATATACCTGATGTCTGATTTTTTGTGATAAACATTTACTTATTCTAACCAATACTGTGCATTAAGCATTTCAACTGATCACTGTCTATAAAAAATGGAACAAGTCAATTATACTCTTATTTGTACAACTATATCAAGAAGCAATACTGAAGCACCTGATGCTTCCCCTGCTTTATTTGCAATACTAACCAAAAGAGAATTAGGTTCAAAAATAATTTAAGCAATCATTCACAAATAAATAGGAACCAGAAAACAATACATTTCCTTCTGCAATACATATTGACATATGCAAGCTTGTGAGTAAGCAAGCATTAGCTATCCACTATGTGCATCAGACATATATACTACTCTAAGTCATAAAGCCACATGCAAGGGACAGGGCACAGTCATTATCATTTGCACAGGCTGGGAGGGGGTAGAAGGAGAAGGTGAGAACAAAGTACTTCAGCCAGAAATGTCCCATGGAAAAAACTTCACTTTACATCCTTGGCATTTGTGCAGTGATTGGCATAATGCAATGATGCTGTGTGATAGTTAATGCTGTTTAACTTCTTATTGCAAATAAATATGATTTCATTTTAATCCTCAGCGAGCAGTGAGCAAATGTGCTTAAATCCACTACACTGTGAGGCTACAGAGTAAGGACAGACTAAAATGTAATACAATATAAGTTACTATATTATATGTCAAGATAATTAGCATGTCTCAAAATCAAAAACATGTTTCAAAAACCTTTCTAAAGGTTCAAATACAGATGGATGAAAAACTGTTTCAGAATGTTTTGTCACACTCCTGTAGCTGTAATTGTTGGCTGTACCTTTCCTTACCACATCACTATCAATTTTGATTAATCTATTCACACATAATCCAGCACTGTTATGCTGCAGTGAACTGTCCTATGTAGGAGCTACCTGTCTGTCTTGTCAATGCACAATGTGCAAGTATGAGACAAGACAACTGTGCAATCATGAAGTGGCAGGAAAGTTTTATTGATAATCCACTAATTTACAACTGTAAATATATTTGGCATCCTATATGGTGAAACAGGTATGTGCCCCTCATAGTAATGCAATGTACATGAAGGGCAGTATCTAAATCTTAGTAGGGAAGTATGTAATTACATGAGACAATTACAGTAATGTTACATTGTCCTGTGCACACATATGCATTTGTTCCAAAACCTGTGATGCACATGCCTTCTGCTCCAAACAGTGGCTTTTTAAAAATGACAAATATGCTTTTCAACATCCTTAAAGTCAGACATCTCCTGTGGCAGTTGCAAATAATACTGTAATTTCTAGATTGTGTAGCTAGATAGGTAAGAGATTCAATGCTCAATACTGGAACATGTGTGTGTGTGTGTGTGTGTGTGTGTGTGTGTGTGTGTGTGTGTGTGTGTGTGTGTGTGTGTGTGTAATGCTTGTGCTTTATCCACTTCCTGTGAGGAGAATACATTTAACTTTCCACACAGTTACATTATCCAACATTTTACAGAAATATCCACTTTGCAACACAGATGAGGTCATCTCATCAAATGTGCACTCTCTCCATTGAGAATCAGACTTTTTCTGTGGTGCATGTGACTAATACTGTGCTCTCTAGAGTGTGTAACTAATGCTCAAAATGGAAAACTTGTGTGTGTATGTGTCCATAACATTTGCTGCTGTATCTAATTCATGTGAGGAGAACACACAACTTTCCACATAGTTCTCTTATCTCATTTTTTTACAGAAACATCCCCTCTTCAACACACTGATGAGATCAAGCAGTCAAAAGTGCACTCTCTCTCCTAAAGAGTCAGACCTCTCCTGTGGTGCGTGCAGCTAATACTATGCTCTCTAGATTGTATAAATAGATAAGTCTTTTGAAAAGACATGAAGAAGCAGTGTAAAATCATGTCATTCAAAAAAAAAGACACTTGCAATGTGTTCGGATAATTCCTAAAATGAAGTGCAATGGATCTTTCAAGCACTAAGTTGATGTCAAGCTTGCAGTGGACATTATTTATTTATTTACTTGATAACTGAGTAGGTGGAAGATATAATGACTCTATCAATACCCATACTGAAAGGTATAGAAGCAGATACTTTTAATACAATTTCAGTTACCGGCAGCTGTTATTTATAATATTTACCACTGAGATGACAGGTGTTATGGCATTTACAACAGCAGTGGAATATTTTTAGATGTTGTCTGTTATAATCTGTTTTTGTTTTTTTTTAGTTGTATATAATCAATGCATATTGATAAATTATATTAAGTAAAAAGTTTGAAAAAATGTTTACAATGCACTCATAAGTGCTTTTTCAGATATAACAGTTTACTTCTCAAAGCATCCTTCAAAACGGACATCATTTTCTTATTTATTTTTTATTTATTTGTTTTTGTTGACCAGGAAATGCTGGCTGGGTGTAAAACCCCATTTTCTGTGGAGGCCCAGGACTGGACTACATGTTTTGGTTGGGAATGCCAAGTAGGGAGGATTCATCTTCAGTGGAGTCCTGAGTAGAATAGCTCATTACATCAATAAGATAATTGTAAGAAAATAGATTGTGGGATTATAAGTAATAAATTAAATCATGATTACAAGTATACTACATTTAGAACCATGCTATAGTTATAAGAATAGTGGAGTATATATATTGTAAGGTGCTTACAATGTTGAATTTTATCTGCATTTAATTTTGGTAAGTGATAGATGGCAATCACATATGATTGCCGTCTCTCAGCTGGGCATCCTCATTTCCCCTTGCCTTCTTACCTTTTCAAAATTTGTTTTACCAAGTCATCTCCTGCTTTACCACACATATTATCAAACCACCGTAATGTGTTCTACTTGACCTTCACTGTAACTGAGGTCTCCTATGGCTTGTGCTTTGATGTCATCATTTCTTTGTCTGTCCCATAGTGTGCATACTATTATCCATCTAAAGCCTTTCATCTCTATCACCTCACTTCCTCAACTGCTCTACCTTTACTGCTCAGGTGTTTTTGTCATATGGAAGCACAGGACACATCACAGTTTTGTACACCTTTCTTTTCAACTTCTTTTGCATTTTTCCACCAAACACTACTCCTTACACTTTTGGCTATAGCAGTTCTAATTCTGGCTTTGACTTCTGCATTCAAATTTCTCTTCTTCTTAAACACAGCTCCCAGGTAATTGAAGCTATTAACCTATTACTCTGTTTTCCCCTTATCATAATGCTCATTTCCTCTTGACTTCCTCCATTTCTGGCTATGAATACTGTCATGTCTCTACTTGGTTTCATGGTGTGCCTTCAGGTTTGCATTCCGGGCCCTTACCATGTACTGTTATCCCTGTTCAGAGTCTGCTTATCATTCCACATCATCTACTTACATCACCTCTGTTGATCTGTCCTCTATTACCTGTATACTAATGTAACTGGTTACCAGTATGAACATTAGCAGGCTTCAGAGCTGAACTGGATGTGGACCTAATCCCACTGGGAAACCCACTGTTAGTCCAAATGCTGTTTGTGCTTGTGTCATTGGGTGCTTGTTCATAGCTTGCATTTATTCTACTAGTGTTTCTAAGACATAAACCATTACAGAGCTACCAAAATCAGCTATGTTGGGACTTTGTCATGTTTTCTCAATACAAGGAGTATCCAGATGGACTCGCTCATCTTTGGTTTCTTCTCCACTGTCTGTTTCACTTTAAGCATTGGTTCAGTCGTACTGCACCTAATCTGAATCTAAACTGTTCATCTCCTATCTTATCTTCTACTACTTTATGTTTCTGAATCTGTTTTATCACTGGAAAAATAAAAGTTAAAAACATTAGCCCTGGGTAAAGTAAATAGACAAGTCCTTCATACCTGCTCTGCTTGGATCAACTTAGTCGATATTCCAACTTCTGAAATTACCATCAGGGAAGTTTTTCAGTTTTGTTTAAGTGATATATTACTCGAAATATACTTAGACCCATAAGTATGTGCATAGTGTAGGCATAGTTGTGCTAGCCAGGTTAGGAAATGTTAATGAATAAGTTCTTATTTTTTGTTAATTAAGCGACATTTCTACATCTTAAAGCAGATGCCAAGAGTGTGCATCCAGTCAGGGTGAAAGTGCAAACAAATCCAGTTACTGAGAAAGTGCAAACAATTCAGAAGCAGCAAAACTGCAGATTCTGAGAGAATCAAATGTTTCCTTCAGTTGTCAAACTACAGTTATAAGTTTATACTAACACTTTTAACTTGTTATATCCAATGCATATCTTGCCATGAAAAGATGTGAACTGACAATGGAATCCAGCTCAAGACAGGACTTCTGAAGTCTCAAGCCAATGCTTCCATGTACTGCTTAGTCATATATTGTGACATAGAAAGACCACTGAGGCTGCTGTGGGATACATCTTCCTGCAGTGCTGGAACAATTCACATAGATTATGAGATGAATCAATAATCGTATTGTTTTTATTGTGTTTGAAATCCTGAAAAAAAATTTAAAGTTAGACAAAATGGGTCTTAAAAAGATTTTTAGTGGAAGGATATTTCATATATTTATGATCACAAATTACCACTAAAAAATCAAAAGTTCTGTGTGTTTGTTTAATGAGTTGTTGGAGCTGAATTTGTCAGCCAGAAGATTTGCTATATCTCCCAGTTTTATGAACATGCCTCCATTTACCAGCAGTTTGGCACACTGTTGTATGCTGCTTTTGAGGTATTGGACATAGCTAAAGAAGGTCTCATAGTTGTCCTTGGCCAAGGGCTCAATTTTTATCTCAAAATTTGATTTTTTTGACTTAATTACTCCTCTTAGTTGTTTATTCAGTTGATGAGAAAGTTTTTATCATTTTTCATATTATACTTCCTAATTTTGGCTATGACTTTTTCTTTTGTTGTATAGCCTGTTTAATACTGGATTCTAATAAGACAGTCTGTTTTTTTAGTTAATTTTGAGCTTATGTCTTGTAGGAACAATAGTCTCTATGCAGTCATTGACATGTTTGTAGAGAGCATCTGTCAATAATTCTGTATAAGCTGCTGTGTTGTCTGGGTTTGGAAGGGCTTGAAATATTAGCAAGTTATCACTTAATGAAAAGTAGTTTGCCTTGGAGTAGTTTCTATATGTTACAGGGTTTGCTGGTGTTACAGAATTAATTATTTTTTCTTAAAACACTGCTTTGTCATCTGACCTTATCAAAGGGGACACAGCACTGAGGGGAATGCAACTTTATCCCATATCTGTGAGTACCAAGTTTAGTATGTTTGTACCTCTAGTAAGTGTATGCACTAACTGGTCCAGGATGTTTGTGCTTACAAAGTCTATGAATCTCTTCACCTGCAAATTTGAGGTTGTGAAGGATTCCCTATTTATAAAGGGATACTTAAAGTCATACCTCCCAACCATACCAAATTACTCGTTTTTTACTGAGGTTTGGGGTCCAAATAATGGGATGCCACGATTCCAGAGTGGTACCCCTTAATTTCCAAATTTTCAACCTATTTTATTTGAATTTTTTGTTTTTGGCTTTTTGAGCTGACATCATCTCATGGGCAATGACGTCAGCTCCATGAAATGGCCTGCCAGCCTGTCGGAATTGAGCTCAATAACGTGCGTGCATTTCAAGGCTGTGAGGGAATGGAACAAGGGTATTTTAGCTGTTAAGGGATCACTGCAAGGTGATTTCTGGGAAAGATACTAGCCAAGAGGCAAGAATGGACAGAACAAAGCTACAGAGGTAATTAGTTAATGAGGTGTGTGTGTGTGTGTGTGTGTGTGTGTGTGTGTGTGTGTGTGTGTGTGTGCATGTCTGTGTGTGTGTGTGAGCATGTGTGCTTACACGCGCATGGGATAGACTGGCAATCTATGATGGAATGAGCTCATTGCTTACTAGTATTACCTCTTGTTTACCTATAAACTCAAAAAGGATAAACCGGTTATGGAGAATGAATAACTGATTTATATGCTTCAGCATACTAACACAAATTGAACTTTATACACACCAGTAGCAGCAGCAGCAGCTGCAACAAACCCATCCTGTTTTGAACCTTTTGGATCAGGGCTGAAAAAGCTACAGTTTATGAAATGCGAAAGATCAGTTCCTGTTACATGCTTTAATATATGTGGAGGCTTCTTCTTTTTATGGCCAGTTTGACTAAGTATTAAGTTTAAGCAAAATTCAGTAATTAGAGTTAACAGGCTCAATGCTTAATAAAAAAAATTGGAACTGGAAGTAATGCTCTTTATATATATATATATATATATATATATATATATATATATATATATATATATATATGTGTGTGTGTGTGTAAGGAGATACAAACTCAACAGTTACATTTTTAAGTATAGTGTTATTTCACATTCAGTGCTGCAATTCAGGGCACTTAGAAGTAAAAGTGCTCTTTAAGTATTTAATTAAGATTTCATCTAAGCAATTATACACTTTGGGCACACCTTGTAGTTGGTGCTAAGCAGAAAGAGAACTGGAATTAATCAGCAACTTTAAATATAAATAACAAACTGTTTTTGGTACTGAGTTTTATTACTGAAGGATACCAGAAATAAACAAAATATGGAAGATATGGATGATGAACACTAGGTAATCCTTAGCTGACAGCAAGTTTAGTTTTTGAAAGTGTTCTGGATGGGGTAAGAAATCATTCTGCAAATGAAACTGGAGATAATGGAGCTTAGAATGTTTTACAAATGCTGGTGCAGCAGCCTCCTTGCAAAGGATTGGTCTTGGGAGGGTTGAATTGCTTGGTAGATCACGTGTGATCTCTTTAGTGTGTAGTCTATGCAATAGCAAAGCAGGTTATGTGATATGTAGTCCCCAGACATAATGCTTTGTGTGGTACATATGGTCTGCTTATTTAATGCAGAAACTTACTTTTGTTTTAATTTGTAGCCACTGTACTGGATGATGCCCTCGCTTTGCTGGGTTCCCATATAAAATGACAGATTACATGTTATGGCTATGTTGATAGCATTTGTCAGTGCTAATGGAAACATGTAATGTCAACACTGAGCTGGAGCTAGCAACATTCTCCTTTTAATGACAGCTGTATCATTGCCTTATCAGCATTTCATAGCATGATGACAGCAGATGATACCTGATGACAGATAGAGATAACATGGTTTGCTTACTCTGCCTGCTGCAATACATACTGGATAACCTGCCAGATCTCTTTCTCTCTCTCTCTCTCTTGCTGTCGCTCTCACTCTCTTTCGTTTAAAGACGGTATCCACTTGGGCTCTGTCTACTTCATATGGCACTTAAAATTTCTGTCATATCGACACCTCCACTGCCTCCTTTCTTGCAGACTGTTGAGCTCTCCTTGTATTTCTGAATATAACCTCTGATGTAGATGATGCACCCTCTTCCTTGCTCTCCTCTGAAACATTGCAACTATTTCCATATTTGTATAGTGAAGAAGTTTCCAGAACTGCACACAATACCCCATAATGGGACTTATCATCTTCCTGCTTCTTCTTTTCTAATGGACATACCTATTCCTATGCACTTCAGTATTTTGATAGCCATTTTTGCTGCTGTCTTACACTGCCTGAACACTTTCACATCATCTGATATAACCACCCTCTCTTCCCTGAGTTCTATTGTTCACGTTTTTGCTATTGCTTCTTCTTCAAGTGTGTACTGCCTTCTTGGGTTTTGGCTTTTGATGGACATTATTTTACATTTTTCTTTATGGTGAGTTGAAGCTGAGACATTTTAGAATTAGATCTTAGGAATGAAATCAGACTTTGAGATGCAAAAAGCTATCTCACTAGCAGGAACACACCGTAAGCTGGTGTAACATGGAAAATACTGGTCTCTCACAGATGAACTCTCCTCTATGCAAAGAGTGAGATCTGGAGACATACCTCTTGATTACAGAAGGGATTCTCCTATTCCAAAGTCAAGGTGCATGAAAGACCTGGGTATGTATGGGAATACTGCTAAGCTCACTTCTGGATGAGTGATTCCCACTAGAAAAAAAAGATACCGTGATGCAGTTGTAAGATGCAGAATGGAAAACAATGACAAATTTTGTGTGTACATATCAAACAGCTGCACATGGTTTTCTAGAAGAAAGTGTTTGAGGTGTTCAGTATGGTGCTACCTACTGATAGTCTTACAAGAGACTTCAGTGCTCATATGGGGAATGAAAGACATATCCTGATGGATGTGAACAGCAGGAATGAACCCCTGATTCAAATCTTGATATGAATTGTCTGGCAGTTTGGCTCAGAGGATTAAACTTTGAGCTGTCAGTAAGCTTCATCCTGAAATGCAAGTTGGATTCCCTCAATTTCTGCTTGTAAACTGTATGACTCTGAGCAAGTTACTTAATGAGACAGCACATCATATCTAGAAAATCCTAGAAAATGGATACCTAGGGTCAATGAACTTTCCTGGCTAATTATTAAAAAATAGTTACTGGATGTTTATACAAATCCGTGAATGCTCATAATGAACACTGTGTCTGAAAGTAAGAAGTCTAGAGTGCTTGATAGAAAAATACATGGGCCAATGACAGACTTTGTGGTTGCATCATATGACCTGAAAAATGTTTGTTCTAGACATGCGAGTAAAGGGAGAGTCAGAGTTCTTGTTTGGTGATGAGATGGATTATCCGGATGAGGCAACTATTGTACAAATAAATGAGGACTGAATTTCTCCTTGGAACACCTGACAGAGGCTTTATTATGAGATTAGTTCAATTCTTACCATCAAACATATTTCAAATGTATTCCAGCAGAGACCAGGGATGCTAAATCATCTCTAAAAGCACTGATGCAGGAATAAGGACTGCTGTTAAAGGGTAGTTGAGCCTGTCAAAGTGGTACACTCTGGGGTGAGGGAAGCTGGCATATTCAAAAAGGTGGCCTTCTGAGCAAAGACATCAGAGTTTTCCTAATTCAGCTAAAAGATGCCAGCAGGCCAAGAAGGCAAAAGTGACAGCACAGACTAAAGCAATTTCTTGAGCACAGAATAAACATGAACTAGTGTCAGTGTGGGTTTCAATGCTGTTTCAATGAATGTGAGTTTCAGGGGCAGAGAAGTTTTAATGCTGTCTATTTTCATTGTGAGACAGTTTTGCTTTGTTTAACAGATGTCTATTAGTGGTTGTGCATTGTGCTATAAAATGTAAAAATAAAATTCAAATAATCATTGTAGAAGTAAAGTAGTATGCACATTAGTGTTTATGGTAAATGGGGCGAAATAGACATGTTATGGGACATTGGAATAGCTGCAGGGGGACTCTGGTGCCATATTTTGGTTGTCTGTTCTTCAGTTTGTGTTTGAAAATTGGCATCCCACAAGTCCATTGGAGTGGATGGGGTTACGTAATTATGTACACAAATTTTATGTTAATCAGCGTACAGATTTGTACCTATTTTTCATGGGCTTTGCCCAGATTTTTGGTGTTTCCAGGTTGAGAAGTATGCTTAAAGTCCCCATGAGTATGGTATTTGATTGAATGGTGAATGTCTTCAATAGCTCTTGGTATGAGATATGGGTTTTATGAGACATAGAGGGTGAGCTATAGCTTGCTAAGATATGGTATGGAACTTTATTTATGGTAATCTGGACTTGGAAGTACTCCAGTTTATCATCCTGTTTAACCAACCTAGAAGTAGGGTTGGGAGGGTGGCCTAATGGTTAAGGTGTTTGCCTTACAAGCACAAGGTGCAGTGTTTGAGTCTCACAAGGGATAATTGGCTAGGCTTAACATGGCTCGCAAGGGAAGTTAGCTTAGTACTAACCTATGAACCTATGAAGCATGTTTGTTATTGATGTTGATCAAGACACCTAAATCTTTAGTCCCTGTCTATGTAGTTGCTGGTTTAAATGTGTGGAAGGCACTGAGGTCTTGCAATGCTGGGGTATTCACTGCAGCTTTAAACCATGTCTCAGTAACTGCAAAGACATCTGCATTCTCAAATGTGAAGAGAGCTTGGAGGGAGCGGAGCTTCTTATTTACACTCCTGGCACTGAGCAGTAACATCTTTAGACTTCCTTGGGTAGATTTTGCTGTGTTGGAAGGTTTGACAATTTGGCATTGCCTAAAAAAGGCTGTATGGGGTACGACAATGTTTTACCCAGTATTTGAAAGCCTATAAGCCTATAAGAGACAGACTAGACCATCACCGGCAAACTAACTTAGTTTGTTAACAATATCCTTTCATGCTGACAAATGTATTCCCCTAGAATGACATAAAAAATTAAACCAATTTTTAAAGTCAGTCATCTTTTATTCATATTGTGGCATCATCTGTGGTGAAGGTAGAATGCTGCTCAGTACTAATCACATACACATAGGCTGACAACTCCATTATTTCTATACTAATATAGCCTAGGGAGTATGTCTCAGACCATTTACCCTTAATTGGACTATGACTGAATCATACTGGTATCTGTGGTGCAGTGAGTGGAGTTCATGAGTTAATTGCAAAATCCTGGCCTCAGATAGGCAACTGAGTGTTATTTTCTCCCCGTTCAGCCTGGTTAAGTGGGACATCCGTATGTCATACAATGGAGTTTCCTATGACTGCAGTGCCGGGTAGTGTAATGGGTTGTCATATGTTCTTGGTAGTTGAGGCTCCACTGGGTATAGCTGTATGTGCAATGTTAGATGTTGTCACTGAGTGTGGCTGTGTGTGCAGTGTTAGGTGTTGTCACTGGGTGTGGCTGCATGTGCAGTGTTAGGTGTTGTCACTAGGTATAGCTGTATGTCCACTGTTAGGCGTTATTTATTTCTGTTGAGTGCTTTCAGGTTTGCTGAGGATAATTTTTGCAGGTGGAATGTCTGGGATTGTTGTTGGGCAACATTTCATGTAAGTAACTCAGCATAAGTATAGGTCTATGTGTAGGCTGTGTATTATGGGTGGTGGGTGTAGCATGTGTGTGTGTGTGTGTGTGTGTGTGTGTGTGTGTGTGTGTGTGTGTGTGTGTGTGTGTGTGTGTGTGTGTGTGTGTGTGTGTGTGTGTGTGTTTCTGACAACCAGATTGTTATTATGAGTGTTTTTATGTAAGGGTTTGCCTCCAGAGACAATATCTATCTATCTATCTATCTATCTATCTATCTATCTATCTATCTATCTATATCCATCCATCCATCCTCAACCCCTTTTTCCATTTTGCATATGGGGTCGGGGTGTCACTTCAGCAGTGACAGTCATCTCGAGCCAAGGTTTGCACCACCGGTTGGCTAGCCTTGCCATGGTAGTTCATTTGTAGCACTCACTCACACATACACTCTGACTATAGCCAATTTAGAGTGCCCAATTAACCTATTGCATGTCTTTCGAATATGGGAGGAAACCGGAGCACCCAGAGGAAACCCACTTGACCACAGGAAGGACATGCAGACTCTGTACAGGAGGCACACCAGCCAAGAATCAAACCAGAGAACCTCTTGCTGTGAGGTGGCAATGCTAACCACTGCACCACCACTGCCACCCATATCTCTCTCTCACTATATATATATATATATATATATATATATATATATATATATATATATATATATATATATCCCATTCAGAAGCCTGAAACATCATAAGCCTGAAAATCAAAATCCTGAAACCAAAAGCCTGAAAATTCAGAATCCTGAAAACTCAAAATCCTGAAAGCCCAAAATCCTGAAAGCCCAAAATCCTGAAACTCAAAATCCTGAAAACACAAAATAGACATACTGATGTCATTGTGGCTTTGCTATTGTTAGCCCTGTGGTGTTAGGTCATGCGTTGGGGTCAGGTAAGTGTGCGGCTGGTTTTATGTTAGGGTTAGGGGCGGTTTAAGTGAGTTAGGGTTGGGGCGCAGGTTAGGCATGTATGCAATAGTGACAGATATTGGGGTTAGTGGTGGTTTAAGTGAGTTAGGGTTAGGGCGCGGGTCAGGTGAGTGTGCGATAGTGACGGACCTTAGGGTTAGGGTTAGGGTCAGGGTCAGTTGGTAGATATTAGTGTCTTTATAGTGACATATTAGCATTATTTGTGTTTTCAGGATTTTGAGTTTCAGGATTTTGGGCTTTCAGGATTTTGGGCTTTCAGGATTTTGAGTTTTCAGGATTCTGAATTTTCAGGCTTTTGGTTTCAGGATTTTGATTTTCAGGCTTATGATGTTTCAGGCTTCTGAATGGGAACCATATATATATATATATATATATATATATATATATATATATATATATATATATATATATATATATATATATATATATATGTCTCACATATTGCATTTGTTTCCTTGAGCATTAAATGGTTGTCAAAGAACATTAGGCAATTGTTACAGTGTCTCACTATACCCATATCCACTAAACTAGCTGTAGAGAAATTGTGAAAGTGCATATCCATGATGACAAATCCTTTATTGAATGAGCTACAAGGGTACTGTGCACAAGGGGTTAATAGTGGGCTAAGGGTCCTTTTCGGGCTAGAGACTAGACTATGCTATATAATACTAAATTCACCAGGCAGTGCTTCTCAATGTGCAGACTAGCTGCTCTATGCTACCCAGTGCGCAAAGTACTTGATCTCATTCACTGAGTTACTGTTACAGTTTTAGAGGTGGCTTTATTGGGCACGTTTCATTTTAGTTGTCTGTGTCTCTACATAGAACTACTAATCACTGCTGCACAATGGGCAATGATGCGCAAAAGTGACAAACTGATATAGGCCCTTAAAACACAGGAAATTGGATTCTAAGACTTCTGGCCAATAAAATGACTAAACTTACAGCTTTCTTGCATTTTTTCCAACTCAGAATAACCAGGCCACTTCCAACTGCCATTAGATGGACTATCCCACCCCTCTTAATTGAAAGATGCAAAAATATTGCTGGAAAGTATAATTCAACCCCAAAACAACTTAAATAAACTACCTGGATAATGTGATTTCAAGTATTAGGAACCTTTAAAATGACCTTCTTTAAAATAGCCTATTAGCCAGCTCTCAGCATGGCTTTCAACATTTCCATAGCACCACTACTGCCCTCCTTTCCTTCTCTGACCACATTAACAAAAATCGGAACAATAATACCCTGTCCTCTGCTATCTTTATTGATCTTTCAAAAGCATTTGACATGGTTAACCATCAGCTACTGCTGAATCTTCTCAAGTCCCTCTCATTTGATACTCAAGCATTACAGTGGTTCAAGTTCTACCTAGACAATAGGCAACAGGCAGTGCTATGGGAAAACACTCTATCCTCCCACCTACCTGTCACCCTTGATGTACCCCAAGGATCCATTTTAGGCCCTCTTCTGTTCTCTATCTTTATAAATGATCTATCTATTAGTATCCCCCAAGCTGTAACAATACAATATGCAGACAACTCCACATTAATATCCTCTGCCACAGGGCCTTCTGAACTGCAGTCCCTCACCCAGAATACCTTTGATCTTGTAGAAGAATGGCTTCTACAGTGGTGTCTCCTCCTTAACCCCAAAAAAGACTAAACTCTTGATGTTTACTCCTACACAAAAGTCCACCCCACCTAACTTCTCTATCAAATCTAAAACTGGTACAGTCATATCTCCTGATACTACTTCCAAACTCTTAGGAGTAACTATTGACCACAGCCTTAATTATGACACTCATATCAACACCACAATCAAATCAGTAAACTGAAAACTAGGCTCCCTCTATAAAATTAAGCCCTTCCTTACTCCCATAGCTAGAACTACTATTGCCCACACCCACCTTATCTCTACTCTCTTTTATGCCTCTCCTATATATACAAATCCATCCAAAAGCAACCTCCACAAGCTGGCAGCCTCCTACAATAATATTGCCAGATTTGCTACGAGCTCCCCTTTTTGAACCCACCACTGCCAAAATCTGAAGCAGCTGGGTTGGCTTGAATTGCACAATCAAATTTTATTTCATCAACTAATTATTGCCCATAAAACCCTTTATCACCCAGATAATATACCTATGCTCACAAGTCTAATCTGTCCATATAAAAATCTTTCAAACCTACGCTCAGCCAATAAACTTCTGGTATCTAGACATAAACCCAACAATAAAGCAGGAGATTCCCTTTTCTCTAATACTGTGGGGAAAAGTTGGAACCTACTTCTCAGTGAACTTACATCTCTGTCTTCTACTACACTCTTCAAAAAGAAACTTAAACTATACCTTACAAGCCATTGGCTATGTCCCTGTTCAAACCCTGACTAAGACTTTCTCTGTCTATTTTCATCACATTCTTCCCAGGCTACTTACTCACTTTATTGCCACTTTAAGGCCTATACCTTCTAGTTGCACTTACTGTACCAAAGAAAGATGGATTAGACATCTTTCTGTCTCTTGATGAGTTTCTGCCCCTCCGCCTACTCTCCCAATCCTGTTTTTAACTAGTCTGTTCTTCTGTTCCTTACTTATAACTCTGAGATGGGAATCTTCCATATCCTTCTGAATACTTTCTTCCCACAGTGTTCACAAAAAAAAAAAAAAAAAAACACAAAGGATTATCTTATATTATATTTTGTTCTATTTTTCTTTTCCATCAAGTATGCTAAATTACCTTAAACACTTGTTTTAGTCTGACAAACTATCTGTATCTGAAGTTTAATGTTCTGTAACTGAATTTTTAATGCTCTTTGTGTTTATCTGTTTTATATGGAGCGTTTCTTCCCGAGCCTCTACTGAAAATGGACATATATCTAGTTAGACTAACCCGGTCAACAAATGTAAAATAAAAAATAAATAAATAAAAATAATAAAAAATTTAAAATACAAAATCAACAAATAAAGCAAAAAAAAAAAAAAAAGCAGTAGCTCTCTAAAACATTTCACTGAAGTGCAAAATAATAAAATAATTTTTTTACCTGCCAAGGACAGAACAAGATTAATTCAGGACCCTCTCAGAGTGTGGTGAGAATGGCAAGCAGATGGGAGCTCTGGGAAGGTGAACAGGAAACAATTTGTAGTATAGGATGTTTACAATAGAACAATTCTGGTCTGCTGAGTGGGCACTCAGTATTATGGTTCTATGGAAAACAATGGGTTAGAAAAGTACTTAAGTAGTGCACACAGCACAAAATAACAATAAAAGAGGGGAGGGAGAGAATTTGGAAGTCAGATTATCATAAGGGGTGGAAGCCAGAGACACATCCACTAAAGAAGGCAATCCAATATAAAGATCTGGGAATAACCATGAATGCTAATAATTCCTTTGCAAACAGGTACTGTTCCCAGCTTATGGAAAAAAATGTAGTATAACACCAGTATGCACAAAAGGTAATAAAAGTGATGTTAACAACTAGAGACCTATTAGACTCATTACCATTCAGGGCAAATTCTTTGAAAGATGCATTACTGAAATACTGGTGAACAATTACACAGATATTGCCATTTTGGACTTTGATCAACATGGTTTTGTAAAAGATAGCACTATATTGACAAGTTTATTAAGTTTTTATGACACCACACATGCACTCAAGTCTTTGCATCCCAAGAGCACATGACACAGTCATAGTAAACATACATATAAATGACTGGAAACATACCTCCCTGGTCTATATGAAGAGAGACATAACAAAACAGAATCTGGATAACATAAAGGTATTGCTACACAATGCCTGGAGCCTTAAGAAAAAGCTGCACTCCCTAAAAGCACTTCTTACCCTAAAAAAAAAATCAATATTTGCATCTCACAGAGATCTGGTTGAAGACCAGTGAGAGCACTCTATCAATACGGCTTTCAATGCTTATCATGTGGTCAGACCCACCCTATTAGATGAAAGCATTAAAAGTGTCAGTATCTCGATATTCTTATAAAGCCGTTTTACCTCTAGATTTGTTAGACAATATAAGACCTGGAACTCCTCAGGTCTATATTATAACATCAAAGTCTTACAACTTCGAATGTTATAATTATAATATGGACCCCATTACAGCGAACGCTGGAAATAGCGAAGCTGCAAAACACCAAATACTTTGCTAGGGAAAGTATTCGATGGGCCATTTCTGCAGCTTCGCTATTTCCTCGACTGTGAAGTGAAGGTTACAGACCGGGTAAAGGTAAGCGTGCGAATGAAGGTGAGTATGCGATAGGGACTTTAGGGGTAGGGAGCGGGTGAGGTGAGTGTGCGATAGGGACCTTAGGGTTACAGTGTGGGTAAGGTGAGTGTGCGATAGGGACTTTAGGGTTAGGGTTGGGTTAAGGTAGGTGGATAGTTAGTGGTGCATGTATGGTTTAGTGTAGGGTTTTGTGAAGTGTATGTGTGTGGATTATCTATTTTGGTGTGCTTGTGTTGTGTGTATGTTTGTCGGAACAGCTATTCTGACTGTTCGGTTTTCTGGTGTTTCGCTCAGGGTTGGGAGGGTGGCCGAATGGTTAAGGTATTTGCCTTACACACATGAGGTGCAAGGTTTGAGTCTCACAAGGGATAAGTGGCTAGACTTAAAATGGCTCGCAAGGGCAGTAAGCCTAGTACTAATCTGTGAACCTGTGAATAATGGGTTCGATATTATAACACTCGAAGTTGTAAGACTTCGATGTTATAATATAGACCCGAACTCCTCCACATATAACTTACTATTAGAAAAAAACCTTATCATATCATATAACAAACTGCAGGTACCCTTCTTTGTCCTCCTCAGCACATATCTCCTGCATTACTGGTATGCAGTTATGACGAATTAATCCAAATACCATTCCGCTATGAGACTTCGACTACCCCTCCATTAACTGAGATACTATCATAACCTCAAACATATACTTCAATCACAGTGCACAAAACCAAGTACAAATTAAGAATGGGAGTCAGGAATCCACACCACAGTACTTTAATTAAGCGCTTTTGTCTCATAGTAGAAACTTCATCAGAATACATGATACTCAAATGAACAAGAAATACACATGCAGCAGCAAAGCTGTGGTATACTTAGCATTATGTGCCTCATGTCCCTGTTTCTATATAGGGAAAACCATTACTACCTTAAGGACATGAATATATCAGCACAACTATGACATTAGTAAAAAGGACAAGAAAAATGTTTTAGCCACCCATATTGCTTTACACGAGGGACATAAATTTAATTTTACACTTATAGACCAGGCTGCTGTCTGTGGGTGAGAGAGGGGACCCACTTAATGATTTTTTAGAACAAAAAGAATTGAGATGGCAACTGAGAACCAATGCTTCAGAGCCCCCCCAGGTTAAATAGTGCCATCTCGATTAGCTCAATTTTAAGGTTAAAAGCACAATATTTTATGTAAATATTCCTCTTTCTGAAACCCTTATACTCTATTTTTACATCCTATCTTATCCTTATTTGTATTCTAATTTTATTATTTTATAATGTATTATTATATCTGTATGCCTGCATATTGCACATGATGGTAGTAAATTGTTGTATTTATGTAGATGTGTGATGTTAAAAAATAGGCTTTGTTTCCTGAGCAAAAAGAGAAGTTTCATCATGTACAAAAAGATCTGCATATGCAGCATATTAATTAGTAGGAATAAGGTTTTAATGTAGGAATACTGCTTTAATATTAAATGAAAGGAAATTGTGTCATCATTTATGGGAATTTATAACAGGTGGGGTTTGAGTATCATGTATTCTGATTAAATTTCTACTACGAGACAAAAGTGCTTAATTAAAGTACTGTGGTGTGGATTCCTGACTCCTATTCTTCATAACCTGAAACATGTATATCCAGAAATTTCTGGATGTCATTAATGCAAACTGTCTGGACCACTTAGATTATACCCTGACAAGTGGCAATAAAATCCTGGGTTTGTTCCCCACCAATTGTAACTTTTTCCTTGGTCAAATCAGACAACAAATCATTTGCATTCTGCATGAAGTATCTTCCAATAACTCAGTTTTCAGAGACTGTGCCAAGGCTAATCTACTAAAACTGAGTCATGACCAGGCTAAATTCAAAAGCCCCCTTCCATATTGATGACCCCACTGTTTATCTGAAATCCTTAATGCCAGACTCTATGTACATTAGAATACCTGCATAGATGTTTAAGAATTATAAGAATGAGTGCTGCACAACATTAGAGCTCTAAGGCTGAATATACCCTGACATTAGAACTGTAGGAATGAATGTATCACGGCATTGGAACTATAATAATGAAAATGTCACAACACTAAAACTGTACAAATGTGTGCGTGACAGCATTAGAATTGTAAGAATCAATATATCACAGTATTAGAACTGTAACAAACTAGGAATCAATTCTACACAGCATCAGTAGTGTAAGACTGAGTGCATCACAGAACTGTAAGAAAGAATACATCATAGCACTTTCACTGTATGAATGAGCTCATCACTGCATTGGAACTGTTAGAATGAGTACAACAGAATGTTAGAATACAAATTAGAAGAATGAGCACATCACTGTATTAGAATTGTAAGAATCAATACATTACAGCATTAGAACTGTAAGATTGAGATCATCACAGTATTAGAACTGTAAGAGAAGAAAGGGACAAGTTTATTGAACCCATAAACATCTAAATTAATACTACTTCTCAGGAAGCAGCCTGGGGTTAATGCTAAACTTTTACTTCTGGTGACTGAAGGAGTAAAAGGATCATTGGTTTCTAGCTATGTGAAGTGGAGACAGGCACTGAAGTTCAACAAACTAGGTCATACCTATTTTTACAGCTGATTGTAATAAGAAAATAATGTCATCTGATTCAAGTCATATTAAATGGATGAGTGAATCCTCGGGAAAAGACAACCACCACGCATGACTTAGGCAAAGACAATCAATCAAAGAGTCTATTTCTCACAGCTAGCAGCTCCATTCAATGCTAGCTTGAAAAAAGGCATGAACATCAAGATCACAATGTAGCATAATAATATAACAACCAGTTTTGTTGTCTGGGTTACAGATCATGTGCAGTAATTATCATATTATTTCTTTTTGTTATAATTCTACTCTCACCATATATGATGGGCATTCTGATTGTAAAATACGTAGTTTTTATTTCAGCTCCTTTACTGAAATTATATGTATTAAGTACAATAAACTTGCTTTTGTGTTTTTGACATGCTGAGTAGATGTCCAATTGCTTGTTAATTGTGTGTCATCTTACCTAGCTTTCTGGTGATGCATTTGTGGATACACATGGTTAGTAGTGGGTAAGCATGTTTACTGCTGTCTGCAGCAGATTTTAACATTTAAAGTGAAACTGAGTGGTGTAAAGCAAGTCCCCCAGTCATTCAAATAATAAATCAATCAATAATTAAATGCAGCTATATTCAAGTTAAAGGGAACAAAAGCAAAGTGACACAGACTAAAATTCATATTAAAATATATCATGCTTGTCATAAATGGTAAAAACACCGATGTAATACTCTTAATAAATAGTTGTTTACCATAGGATGTTCACTTTTACACACACACACACACACACACACACATATATATATATATATATATATATATATATATATATATATATATAAAAAACTATAAAATAGAATTATGGGAATAACCTTAGTGACAGCCTTGCAGTAAATACCATTTGTGTGTGTTATATATTGAATGAATTAGTGCTCGAACAAAAACTTTTGGAATAATCTCTGCATCTGTGGAGATGAAGATACAACAATGATTTAATGAACATGATAATGATAATGATAATGAAATGTAATAAAGATGAAGAAGATGATGGTGATGAGTATGAAGATAAAGATGATGAGGATGCAGTGAATATGAGAATGAAGATATAATGATAGTGCTGAAGATGATGAAGATAAAGATGTCTAAGTTGCAATGAAGATGATGATGGAGAGATTAAGATGTAGTGGAAATGAGGATGATGTAAAGATGCCATATGGTGAAGAAGATGAAAATGCAATAAAGATGACTGAAGATGTGGTGAAGATGATGATAATGACAATGTAGTGAGAATTGGATGAACATAATGACAACAGTGAATATGAAGATGCATTGAGGATGATAGTAATGAAAAAAATGATGTGTTGAAGAAAATATTGGTGAACATGATGATGAAGATGATGGGATGATGATGATGATGATGATGATGCAGATGAAGATCAATATGTAATAAAGGTGATAAACTTAAAATAGAATCACAATGATGAAGCAATGATGATGACATGGATGAAGATAATCCAAAGAGGAATATTAGATGAAGATGAACATGACGATGCTGAAAACGATTAATATGTGATGCAGAGGATGATACAGTTGTGTTGTAGATGTGATGAAGATATGACGTTGGTGAAGATGTGATGAGATTATGATGATAAAGGTGATGATATAAAGACAATGATAAAGAGCATGCTTATGAATATGTGATGAAGATGAAGATGAAGATGACAAAAAATAAGATTATAATGTGTTGAAGATGAAGATGATATATTGATTAACAGATGCCAAAAATGATAATGAAGATGATGATAAAGATGATACATAATCATCTTCTTTATTGACACCGTCTTCATCTTTGTTGTATCTTCATAACATTTTCATCAGTACATAAAATTTATT
This sequence comes from Protopterus annectens, assembly GCF_019279795.1. NCBI lineage: Eukaryota > Metazoa > Chordata > Ceratodontiformes > Protopteridae > Protopterus > Protopterus annectens. Next base: position 172,729,443 of record NC_056740.1, on the reverse strand, counting down.
AGCAATAGCTTAAGATTTATCGTCTTCATATCTTCATTACACTTTTTTCATTATGTTCATTGCATCATCTTCAGAATCTTCATTATTCTCATCACATCTTCATTATCATTTCTATCATCTTCATAGTCATCATCATTGCATCTTATTGATCTTTATTGCCATCAAGAACATTATTATTGTTACATATTCAATGTCATCATCATTATAATCACATCTACATTTTCACAGATGCACAGATTATTTCAAAAGTTGTCATCCTACCACTAATCCATACCCTACAATCAATAACACAGATACATTAATGTAAGTCTGTCATGTTGGTGATACACATAACCCTTGTTTTCTCCATAAAAGTGATGAGCCCATTACAGACAACTGTTTATTACTATGTTACATGCATTACTACACTATATGTCAAGCACTGCATGCATTATCATACTTTACTAGGAATCTTATACTTTTTTCCATTTTACTTTGGCTACCACTTACTTAAATTTAATTATTTACTTATTATCCAAATGACTAATTAAGTGCATCAGCTACAGTGTGTGTGTCATTTCATGTATTGAAACCTATTGCAGACGGTAGAAAACAGACTTACATGCTACAAGCTCATTGTCCCCACAGTTATATCATCAGAAGGCAAAACCTGGAATCAGAAAGTAATTCTCTCAGCACATTATTCAGGTTTATTATACTTAATAAATATAGAGACAGATAAGTAACTAAAAAAAGTACATTTTTTAGAAACATAAAGACAGATAGCTATATATATATATATATATATATATATATATATATATATATATACGTCCCCTTCAGAAAATCGAAAAAAAGTACATATTTTAGAATCATAAAGACAAATAGCTATATATATATATATATATATATATCTATATATATATATATATATATATATATATATATAGATATATATATATATATATATATATAGGTCCCCTTCAGAAAATCGAACTTTTAAAAACTCAATTTTCATATGGCAGAGACCATATGATTGAACTTTTAAAAGTTCAAATGGTCTGAATGGGGATCTCCATAGAGCACGGAATGGGAAGATTTCCCTTTACCACAATGTAATGTGGTCTCGGAGTTGGTATATTTAAATAGCAAAGGGTGTGGGGGTTGCAAGGGGGCTTGCCCCCCTGCTAGCACTGTTTAGTTTTTTTTTTTGTTTATTTTTTTTTTTTACTTTTCGAGCATTCAAATGCTCAATCATATGGTCTTGGCCATATGAAAGTTGAACATTTGGGCATTCGATTATGTATATATAAAAACACACACACACATATATATTATATATATATATATTTATACATATATATATATAGGTTCATAGGTAGATACTAAGCTATTGGCCCTAGGGCCTATACAAGCCTAGCCAAAAAGGTACCCTTGCTTTCACCACCAAAGAAAATTATTTTCCTGTGCCTCTGTCAAGCAGAACCACAGAAGTGATCCCCGGGGTGAAATTCCTATTACCCGTCCAATCATCAAGATTTTATATATATATATATATATATATAGTATATATATATATATATATATATATATATATATATATATATATATAAATATATATTTTATATATATATATATGTATATATATATATATATATATATATATATATATATATATATATAGCTACACAAGTAGCAGGGGGAAGAGCTTCCCACATGGATTACAGAAGCACCTTGTCTTCTGCAAAAAAAAAAAAAAAACAGAAAAAAAGATTTTTTGTGTGTGATACACTACTTCCAAATGGGCTCTGAGTACTTTTAAGGTTTTGCTATTATAATTTTATTAAAGCAGTCAAAAAACATTCAAACTTTATTAGGAGCCCAGCCGTTCATATATTTTTATCAATCATCTGTGAACTGAAGGTAGTGTTCTGCAGCAATATATTCCAGTTACAATAAGGGTTGTGGCAACTTGTGAAGAGGTACACCTTCATGTAATAAGCTTCATGGGGAAAGTCTGTGAAGTTTATGGCAATTATGCAGTGAACCAACAAATGTTAACTTCCCAGCAGTCATCAAAGTATTTTAAAAGCATCCAAATCAATAATACAAATAGAGATGTTGAGTAGGAAAAAATGTCCAAAGTTGTCAGAGTTGTAAACAGACAGGATTCATCACCAGAGACACTAGGGACACTAGAAAATTTTGGAAACATTTATCAAATGGTACAAAACTATTCTGCAGAAATTATGGGGAATTGCAGACTTCACTATATAACCCTACTGCCCCTTAATAGTTTTATTTATTTATTTATTTATTTTACATTTGTTAACCGGGCTAGTCTAGCTGGATATATTTCCATTTTCAGTAGAGGCCCGAGGAGAAAAGCTCCAAACAGATATAAAATGTATGAAATATTGTTACATGGTAAATAAAGGATTAATAAAAAAAAAGAGAAACATACAAGTAATTATTACATACTAAAGATATTAACACTTGAGAAAAGCAACAGTAAAAATATTTACACTTAAGAAAGCAAAAACAAATGTAACACAGTAAGAATCATGTGCAAGTATTCACATCAGGAGGAAAGATTTCGGCAGTAAGTTAATTAGAGTTTAAACAGTGTCAATCTTACTTACATGGCTAAGCATTACAATGTTTGGAAGTTTAGTTGGAAGAGGAAGAAAACAGAGGTGAAGAGGGTGGTTAGTCAGGTTTACTACAATGGCATAACCAGTGCATTTGGAGGTATTTTTTTAAGTTTTTGTTTAAAGAGTGGCAAGGATGTGATTAGAGTTAGTTCATTGGGTAACAGGTTCCATTTTTTTCCTGCTGCGTTAGTAAACAGAGAGTCACCAGCCATATTGTTAGACTTTGTTATGCTAGCGAGGAGTTTGCTAGAAGAACGTAGGGAATTCAGATTTTTATAAGGGATTAAGAGCTCGGAGAGTATAGGGGTGTTATTGGGTTGGTACAATATCTTGTGGGCAATCATGAGTTGGGGTATTATCAGATGGTTTTGGAATTCTAGCCAGTCTAGTTGCCTAAGATTAAAACAGTGGTGGGTTCTAAAGGGATTGCCAGTAGCGAATCTGGCAATGTTATTATAGGAAGTTGCTAGTTTGTTAAGGTTAGTTTTCTTTAGGTTGGTAAAAATAGGTGAAGCGTACAGAAGAGTCGAGATTAGATGGGAGTGAGCAATCTTGGTTCTGGCTACTGGGGTTAAGAAAGGTTTTATTCTATATAAGGAGCCTCTTTTTGTGTTGACTGTTTTAATGGTGTTATTTATATGGTAATCAAATGTGAGGTTATTGTCAATGGATATTCCTAACAGTTTAGTGGTAGAGTCTGGGAAAATAATAGTGCCATTATTTGAAGAGATTGAGAAATCTATTGGGGAGGACTTGGTAGTGGGGGTAAAGAGAAGGAGTTTTGTTTTTTTGGCATTAAGAAGGAGGCAGCATTTTGTAAACCATGTTTCTACAGTATTGAAAACATTTTGAGTAAGAGAATATGGTTCAGATGGAGAGGTTGCTGAGCATATTAGTGTGGAATCATCTGCATATTGAATGCAGGTGGCTTGAGGAATTGCTACATGGAGATCATTGATAAATAATGAGAAAAGAAGTGGTCCAAGAATAGAGCCCTGATGGACTCCTATGGTGACTGGCAAAAAGGATGACATTTGATTTTCCCAGAGAACTGCTTGTTGCCTGTTGCTGAGGTAGGATCTGAAGCACTTAACAACATGAAAGTCAAAGGAAAGAGATTCAAGAATATTGATTAAGAGGGTGTGGTTTACCATGTTGAAAGCTTTAGAGAGGTCAATAAATAGTGCAGATGAGAGGATGTTTTTAATATGGTTTCTATTGATGGTATCTGTAAAGGATAGAAGGGCAGTAGTGGTACTATGTGATGGCCTAAAGCCATGTTGACAGTTTGCTATTATGCTATGTTGAGAAAGATGATGTAAAAGTTGTTGGTGAATGCATTTTTCCATAATTTTTGCTAAGGGTGATGAGAGCAATTGGCCGATAGAGTAGTCATTTGAGTTCCCACCTTTATGTAAGGGGATAATGTGGGAGATGTTCCAAATATCTGGAATGGTTCCTTCTTGGATTGTACTATTTATAAGGATGGATATAGGATAGGCAATTACTTTGGCTGCTTTTTGGAGATATTGGGAAGGTAGCTGGTCAGCAGAAGGAGTGCATGGCTTGAGTTTTTGAATAAATTTATAGATGAGAGTAGTAGAGATGGGTTGTAGTTTGAATTTAGGTAGAGAGTCTGGTGAGGTGCTGAGAAGGCTTGAGTTATCTGGGATAAGTTGACTAGCTAGAGATTGTATGGTCTCAGTGAAGAAAGAGTTAAAGGTATTTGCAGTTTGATGGGGGGTATTTGGATCTGCATTAAGTAAGGTGGGTGTTTGGGAGTTACCTGGGGAAAGGAGCATATTAATGCTAGACCAGAACTTCTGAGGATTATTTTGGTGAGTTTGTTGGAGTTTACAGTAGTAGTTTTTTTTATCTTTAAGTATTGCCTTTTTTGTACTATTTCTGAGCTGCCTGAAATGTAGATGATCAGAGATATTTCTGTTAGCTCTCCACTTAGCCCAAACTTTGTTTCTAAGCAAAATTTGATGTCTAGTTTCATTAGAAAGCCATGGGGCTGGGTTAGACTTCATTCTAATGGACCATTTAGGAGCATGCTTATCCAGGATAGATAGGAATTTGGAGTTAAGATACTTTACAGACTCTTCAAGTGGAAGGGTTTTTAAAGGGTTCCAGTTGCAAGCTTTAAGCTCAGCTTGAAATAATTCTGAGTTAAAGTGTTTGGTAGAGTGTGCTATCCTAGAGGTGGGGAGGTTGGGAAGATCCTTCTTTTCTCTTATGATGTAGGTCAAAAAATGATCACTAACATCATCAGGCAGAGTTCCTACCTTGTAAGATTGTTTCTGTTTATTTATGAGTATCCAGTCTAAGGTGCTCTCTTTCTTATTAGGTTTGTTAATTCTGGTTGTAGAGGTTATGGTTTGGCTAAAGCCATGGAGGTTTATATGAGATGTAGGATTTTCAGCACTAACACCTTTCCAGTCAATATTAAAGTCGCCTAGTATTATTGTTTCTTGGGGTAAGTGGAAGACACCCAGCTTAGAATAGCCTCTTTTGCAGTGATACTATTTCCGGGTGGTATGTAGATGCAGATAATGTATAAAGATTGTTTTGCGTTGATTTGAAGTTTGGTAATAAGGACTTCTGTGTTATTATCCTGGGTTGGATTAGATGATAGGGTGGAGATATGAAGTCCATCTTTAAATAGAAGTGCTACTCCACCACCTTTACATTTTGTTCAGTCTTGTCTCACTATATTGTAGCCTTGGGGAATGATTTCATTGTCTTTAGTTTCTGGTTTCAACCAAGTTTCAGTGAGGAAGAGGATATCAAAGGAGTGAATATCTAGGAGGGCATGGAGGTGGGCTACTTTATTATTAGTGCTTTGGATATTAAGATGTCCTATTAGGAGAGTGTTATTGAGATTAGTGTGGGTTGTTTGGATAGTGGGGTTGGTAGGGCCAGGGTTAGGGTGGATGTCACCATCTTTTACAGAGGGATTATTTAGTTTTGTTACTGAATTATACCTAAGGTTAGTTTGAATTTTCACTTTATCTATTGAGGGCAAATTGTATTTAATGTGGGAGAGTCTATGGTATTTAGGTAGTAGGTAACTGGAAATGGAAGTTATTAGTATGTCTATTAGAGGGTATGTGTGTGTAAATTGCTGTTTGTTTTAGAGAGTGGTTGTGATGAAAATAGTGCAGTTATTCAATGGCAGTAAGAAGGTAGGTTGAAGTGAGGACAGTTGAGAGTATAACTGCGAGTGTTAGCTTGGTTAGATTAGTCAGCGGCATCTTAAAAGGAATATAAAAAGAAGAGGAGTGATAAATTAGGGAGTGAAAAGTAGAGGAAAAGAAGATAAAGGGATAAAGGAAGTGAAGAGAGGAGGGCACTAATATGTATTGGATAAGAGTAGGAGAATATGGTAAGGTACTCTGAGGAGTGGCTTATTGTGAGTGATTGTTAGACTGCAGGGGTGTGGCTATAGTATGTGGGATAAGGTGAAGTATGGGATTGGTTGAAAGAGAGAGAGGGTGTGGTTAGGGAAGTATAAGTTTAGGACCTCTGGGGTGGGTGGGAATTGGGGGTAGGGTAGGGGAGCGGAATGAGCCCGTAGGGCGAACAGAGCGGGTCAGAGCTGAAAGATGCTGAGAGTCAATCAGTTATGCAGAGAGACTGAGTTCTACAGGCATAGAAAAGGTAAGATACATTTTCTGTTACTAATTAGCAGAGAAATGGTGAACAAAGGTATAGCTGTGCAGGGGAGAAAGTTATGAAAAAAACAGTTTTATAACAGAGAGAGAGAGATTTATTAAATTGTATGCTGCAGCTTTAATTATTCATCTAGGTAACTATGCCTTCATTCTGAGTTTTCCAATTAAGGCCCCTTAACATGACAAGTATTATAAGGCATGTACATTATGCCTTTGTTCAGGTACTCCATATTGAACTGTTTATAGGTGAAACCTAATTATTTGTACCTGCTTTCCTGAGAAAATGAAGTTGTTAATCAGTCAGTGAACTGCTCATCACAACACATTATACATTTACTAGTAAAATTAAGTTCTGAAATGCCTTAAATTGCCAAAAGCTATGATAGGGCACAGCCTCCATGAAAATGGTCAATATTAAAGGTGCTGATGTAAGGGTCTTTACATTTTGTTCCTTGAACACATTCGACATTTCAAACAACCAAATCATCTAAACTTCTCTACAGTCAAACTGACTTCTAGGATGAGTTACTGATGGCAGAGGAAAAAATGGAAAAAAAGAAAACATCTTTGTCAACACTTCCTCATTCATGTTAATGGGGGCATTTTTATTTCTTTCCACACACATATTGCTTAATTTTCTCTGTCACTCAAAAGTTCTCTACCTGCCTGTTTTAACTCAGGATTAATATGTTCAACCACCATAATCTGAAAGATAAAACCAGACAGAAAAAAATCACATAAGTTACACACTCTGCAAATATTCAGAAACAGCCCAAACACTAATGGCAAGAGCCTTTGTCAAAAGTGATGGTTTCTACTATGTGGTATTTTGTGATTCAGAGACACATTAGCAGGAATGAGAATAGACCTCATTATCATTTATATGCATGTTTCTGAAAAAACATTACCTGCTTTGAGTACAGATCAGCATATTACTGTGGTAGTTAACAGTTACAACCCTTGCATCATGGTGACACAGACAATCCCCAGTTCACTCTCTCACACTCATACTCATAGGCATTACATTCCCCATACTAATCACTGTGTGGTAAGAATGTCCCAATTGTCTCCTTTCTACCTGCCCTCATAAATCCCAGATGATTACAGTCAGCCATTAATGCCAGACATTAGGGTTTCACACTTTATGTTTTTCAGAAAATGCATGCTAATGCAAAAGCTGCTATCCTAGTGACTTTCTAAGCCTGTAAGAGAAATTATTATGATCTGTCACTGATAGTGCCTTTATCTCTGCATTATTTTTTGCTTTGTCTAGATTTCTTGCACTAGGAGGTTGAGAGATATGCTTATATATGCCCTGTCCCTCACCTATGTAATGCATTAACTGTTGTAGGTCTTGGAGAATGCTTACAATCTTTGCTATATATAAAAAAACACTACAGTTCCTTATCAGTTAGCATAGTGGCTTAATGCTGCTATTTCTTGTGTCAGTGGTGCAGAGTTGAGAGCCATCTCCTCCTTTTTTTAACTTTATAACTATTCCATGCTATCCCTGATGTCTAGTGGTGGTGCAGAGGACTAAAATCCTTGACGGGAGGGTGCAGTCCCTTCATTGCACACTATTTAGGGTATCTGAAAAATGTGTCACACAGGCAGATTGAAGGCAATAAAAATCAACAGAACCAGAAGAAATCCAAATTTGTGCTTCAATTCAAGCCAACACGCACAATTCCAAAGTTCTTCTTTTATTTAAACCAACACGTAGACAGGTATAAGTGCTTTTGTTCTGAGTAAAATAAACAGGAACTTCATTAGATACAATTAATTAAAAGGAAATTGCTGTTTTTATATAAAATATCTCATGACATTACTTCCTCAATTAAATAGGACCCCTGACAAGTCAAATATCATTGAAATAAAATAAAATTAATTATGTAAACCTATAAATATAAATGTAAGTACAAATATAAATATATGTAAAAGTATGAATGAGAAGATGTCAACACCCTAATAAAACTGTGCATCACATTGCATCACTGTGCATATATAAAATCATTGTGAATATTGAAAATATATATATAAGTATATAAATATGTATAAAGATAAAATATCTCTCTCTCTCTCTCTACATATATATATATATATATATATATATATATATATATATATATATATATATATATACATATATATATATATATATATATATATATATATATATATATATAAATATATATATATATATATATATATACATATACAAACCAATTCCAGATTAGACAAGTCAAGTTCATGTGCAGAACAACAAACAAGGCATAAAAATTCATTTTATAAACAAAACTCATACATATAAGGGATTTGTTTCACCTATTCAGAGCTTTTAATTTAAGCAAACAATTGATCGAAAGACTATCATTTAAACCTAGCCAATGAATGGCATCTAGTCATAATTGCCATAGCAATTCAGCTTTTTCGAACAAGTATGGCCAAGCTGTCCCCCTGTTGTGTCTTTTTTGGAATTCAAGGACTACACATTTAAAGTGATTATTGTTGTGTTCACTGACGTGTTTGGCAAGGGCATTTACATCACTAGCATCCCTGATGTTCCTAAGATGTTCACTAATTCTATTTTTAAGTTTGCATTCAGTTTTCCCCACATAAAAACATGGGCAAAAGGAACATATAGCACAATAAACCAACCTTTCAGTTTAACAAATACACCTCCCAGGTATTTTTATTCTTGTGTTGTTAATTTCATATTCACTAACTTCCAAAATAAATGGGCAGAATTTACAAACCCCACATTTGAACATCTGACCCTTTCTATCGGCTCCATCTTTATTACATTCAAAGATATTCTTTAAATTGGAACCCTGCTTAAAAACACACAAAGGTTTCTCCCCAAAAATTTTATATAGTTCTCTGTCACTACTCAACAAATTCAAGTTTTTACACAGAATGTCCTTAATGGTGTATGCATCACTTTAGAAAATAGTAGAAAAACTAGAATGATAATTTATTTCTTTAACCCCAGAAGAATGCTGCCCCGTATAGTCTTCCTAATTATTGAAAATTGTTAAGTCATTTGTGTCAATGTCCGTGTTTATTTCAGTATTTATTGCATTTGACATCATCAACTGATGTTGATCAGACTTAGGGGTACCCAAAATTGGTGGAAAATGGCCACACATTCACTAATAAAGCTTGTCCAAGTTGTAATCATGCGTGCCGCTTATACAAACTGCCCCTTAATGACTGCACATTTCTGTGTAAATGTGTGTCAACTATCAAAATGCAGGAAACTGTTGGAGTAGGTTTCCTTTATGAAAATTTCTACCACAAATCTCTGTTGGTCCAAGTCTTTCTTTAAAAGAACATCAAGAAATGAAATTTTACATTCATTAACACCATATGTGAACCTCAAAAAAGACGTTGAGTTGTTAATATAATTGATAAATTCCATAATTTGATCCTTAGGACCTGCCCATAAAATAAACATGGCATCCAAATATCTCATATAACTATTACAGAATGGAAAATATGTTGATTGCGTCAAAATATGTTTTTCCCATTCCAACATGATAATATTGTCGTAGAGGTCACCGCATGCTGAACCCATCACAACCCCTTGTGTCTGAAAATAATACTCATTGCTGAACAAGATATAGTTGCTTCTCAGCACCATATCCAAAATTTGTTCATACATGTTAATTTTCTCCTGGGGTATTCCCTTTGAAAATAAATAATCATAAAACCATTCTTCCCCTAGAGTATGTGGGATGACAAAATATTGATCTACTACATCAATTGTGATAAATAAGAAGTCACCCTTAAAACTGATGTTGTTAATCTTCCTTAAGAAATCCCAGGAATCAATACATACATGTGGTTCATTCAAAAGCAGCTTCTTCAGTTCAGTGTCCAGAAATTTGGCTAGGGATGTGTAATTCATCCCCAGGCATCAACAATTGGATGCATAGGTGGCTGTTGAATGTTTTTGTGGAGTTTGGGTAACCCAAAAATTGTGGGTATGATGGGGAATTCCATTGTCAAAAAGTGTAATTCATGAATTGAAATAATTCCATCAATAAATAAGTCCTGTATGTACCCCCTGATTCTATTATATGTGCCATTTTGTTGATATAATCTTCAGTTCTCATAATAACAATCCCACCCTCTTAATCTGGTTTCATTATTCTGATATTGTACAGATGATTCAAACAATTCAACTCATATCTCTCTTCTTTAGTTAAATTGCTGCTAACACTATTGCTACCAAAACTATTACCCAAGTTTCTGATATCAAGTTCACAGATTCTCTCAAAAGAGGCTAAAATTGGGTGGGTGGGTAGATTATAGGAACTAGATACTTTCAATGGTTGACGTACCTGTTCTATCCCCTGGAACAAGACATGTAATTTCAGTTTCCTAACAAATAGTTTTAAGTCAACTAATGTGTTTACAATGTTTAAATGTTGAATGGGAACAACCATAAAACCCTTTGCCAGGAGGTCACAAGTGGTTACATTTAAAGAAATATCAGCATAATTGTAAACTTTAAAATCTCTAGTGCTGTTTAATTCAATACGTAAAGTTGGGGGTTTTACCCCTAAAACAATGTCAGAAGTTGACTGTAATAAAATATTAGTCTCTATTATCTCCTCCCCCTCCATGTATGGTAGTTGTTTCCCCTGTTCTTTCGGCCATTGCCTCTCTGTGTAGGGGCTTGAAATTGTTTGGTCTGAAAGTTTGTTGCCTCCTGCTGATTCATGAGGCATTCTGACCATCTCAGTTGTGGAAAATTTTCTTCCCCTAAAACATGTTCATCCATTGAATCGATTTCAGTGACAATATTTATTATGGCCTCATTAGTTTGATGTGAATGTTTATTCAAATGCCATTCTTGTGAGGGGGTGGGGTGGGTAAGCCACATGGTTAGCATACTCCCTTTCAACCCTGATAAGCTTTTTTATTTTTCTGTTCTTAATAAAAGTCATCTGCTCATCAACAGAGCTGAAAATCCGATTATAGTCAAATCTATTACTGTTGAAACCCGGGTCATTAATAATAAGTTCATCCAAAGTTTCTACTTCCTGACTTAGCTCAACAGTGCTCACTTCATTGTGTTTTACTACCATTTTCATGTATTCCATAGCCCATTTGTCAAAAAGCACAATAGTTCTTTGTGAAAACCAGAATTAGCAACCAATCCAGTCGGAAAATGCCAACTACATAAGCCCTTAGGTACTATCTGCAGTTTAATGCACTCTTTAAAATATGCATTGTCCATTTGTAGTTTTTTTTATTTTCAATAAAATACGGTCTAAGTCAGAAAGCTGGTCATTAAGACAGTCAGCAGCTGTTACCCTGTTCTAACTAAAAAACAAATTACTTTTAAGCCATTCAGATAGGTTATGATTATTATTTACACTTACATTAGCTGAAACAGTGCTTGTTGCAGTGCCATTCATGTTTCCATTGACCCCTGCACCATTTGAAAGCGGTCCAGAATTAAGATGTGCTGCTAGAATGCTGTTACTGTTATTATTTGTACCTCCAATGCCCTCAGAAGGCGCACATTGTGTAGATGTGCTCGGAAAGGGGTGAAGTGACATCTGTGAGAGAGAAAGTTGTTCAAGACATTCCATTCATTGATTTAGCTGTTGAATGAGAGCAGTGAGCTCACCCAAAGTGCTCCCATTCATTGATTTAGCTGTTGAATTAGAGCAGTGAGATCACCCAAAGCGCTCCCATTCATTGATTTAGCTGTTGAATGAGAGCAGTGAGCTCACCCAAAGTGCTCCCATTCATTGATTTAGCTGTTGAATGAGAGCAGTGAGCTCACCCAAAGCGCTCCCATTCATTGATTTAGCTGTTGAATGAGAGCAGTGAGCTCACCCAAAGCGCTCCCATTCATTGATTTAGCTGTTGAATGAGAGCAGTGAGCTCACCCAAAGCACTCCCATTCATTGATTTAGCTGTTGAATGAGAGCAGTGAGCTCACCCAAAGTGCTCCCATTCATTGATTTGGCTGTTGAATGAGAGCAGTGAGCTCACCCAAAGCGCTCCCATTCATTGATTTAGCTGTTGAATGAGAGCAGTGAGCTCACCCAAAGTGCTCCCATTCATTGATTTAGCTGTTGAATGAGAGCAGTGAGCTCACCCAAAGTGCTCCCATTCATTGATTTAGCTGTTGAATGAGAGCAGTGAGCTCACCCAAAGTGCTCCCATTCATTGATTTAGCTGTTGAATGAGAACAGTGAACTCACCCAAAGTGCTCCGTGACTGAGTAGACTCATTTCCAAGATTAGAATCCATTAATGGGTTCTGCTGCTCCACCTCCATCTGCCATGATGGTCAAAAACTGATAAATGAAGGAAACAAGCACAAAATAACTGAAACATGTGTCACATAGGCAGACTGAAGGCACGAAGAGCCAACAGAATCAGAATAAATCCAAATGTGTGCTTCAATTCAAGCCAACACATGCAATTCCAAAGTTCTTCTTTCATTAAGAATAGCTTAAGCTAAGCTTTAAGCTAAGAAGCTGTGTGGAAACTTCCCATGTTAGGTTGTAGAGGAGTAGAAATAAAGTTACAGTTTGAGAGTAGCTGAAGTTTTAGTTACAGGGTAAGGAAAGGGACTTTATAGGAACTGTAAAGTTGCTAGATGGAGGTTCAAAAAGAAGGAAGAAACACTGATTCTAGACTGTAATGTTAGTAGAAGAAACCATATAAGAAAGCACAGAGTTAGAGAAAAAAGGTAGTAGAGAGGAAAGGGGAGATGGGGAAATAGGGGTAGGGTTAGAAATTAATAGGGGAGGGGGCTGAGAAATAGTTCAGAGGGAGAAGGCAAGTAAGTTATGTTGGGTCATGACAAAGGCAGGACCTAAACATTAGTAGATGGTCTTTTAGAGTTTTTTCGAAACATTTTGAATTGGCTATAAATCGGATGATTAGGGGCAGTTTGTTCCAGGCAATTGCAACTGTGTGGCTGTATAAAAAATTTCCTATGAACTTGTTAGGTTTATGTATCTGGAGGAGAAATTGATCTGAGCTACATAGTGTACGATTAGGGATATAGGGAGAGATGAGGGAGGAGAGAGCAGGGCAGGAATGAGGTTAGTTTAGTATGTAGAGAGTGAGGTAAAGTTGTGGGAACAAGAGTTGATGGTGAAATTCTAGCCAGTGCATTTTTGTTAGTGCTAGCCAATGGCAAGAATGCTATGATAAGTTAGTTAAGAATTTAGCAATTTTATTATAGGTAAGTTTGGGTTTAGTCAGAAGGTTAGTTTGAAGGTAAGTGAGAATGGGGCTAGCATAAAGAAGTGAAGGTAGTAAGCAGGCTTAAGCAAGAGTGACTTTGGAATCATTGGTCAAGAATTTTTTGTTCCTGTAAAGTAAGCCATGTTTATGGTGATTCTTTTTAAGGCAGTTATATATGTGGAGATCAAATTTAAGTTGATCATCTATTATCACCTCTAATAGTTTAGTGTGAAGTTCTACTTTATTCAGTGTGTTATTTAGTGAGGTGACTGAGAAGGAGTATTTGAGGTGTTGTCGTGTCTTAGGGAGAAACAGGAGGAGTTTAGTTTTGTTTGGGTTCAGAAGGAATTAATTGAAAGTGGTGAGCCATTTTCCACTGAGTGTAGAGATTCTTGGGTGAGAGCGAGAAGGTGAGGTAAATTGTCAGAGGTGGAGATAATTGCAGAGTCATTTGCATACTGAATTAGAGTGGAGTGTGGACAGGCTTGGTAAAGATTGTTAGTGAAAATATTGAATAGGAGGGGCCCAAACATGGACCCTTGGGTAACCCCTGTGTGGAATGGAAGGAAAGGAGACTATGTAGAGAGCCATTGCACTGCCTGATGATGGTTGGAGAGGTAGCTAGCCAACCAGGAGATGGCAGAGTTGGAGAGCTAGACACTAGCTAATTTGGATAGAAGTAGGTTATGAGAGACTGTATCAAAGGCTTTAGAAATATCAAGAAAGAGACTACAAGTTTATTGTCACGAGCAGCAGAGGTAGCATGGGTAAAAGAAATTAGTGCAGTGATAGTGCTGTGGTTAGGGCAGAAACCATGCTAGGTAGGGATAATGAAGTTTACTTGTAGTAGATGTTGGAGTAGTTGTTTGTGGATACATTTCTCAAGAATCTTTGAAAGAGGAGACAAGATAGGAGCAGATCTTTGAAATTGAGAGAAGGATGTTAAGTAAAACACCAAAGTAGTGACTGCATTAGAAAGAAACACAGATCAATCAGTAAAGGAGAAAATATCTCAGGGTTACTAACAGCAGATGCATCCCAATCAACATCAAGGTTTGCATAGCTTGCATGTGGAGGAGTTAGTATGCGCAGTTTTTGTGAAATGTGTGTGCATGTGTCTGTATGAACACAATCAAGCGCTGTGCTAGCACTATATCCTGGCATGTTGGACAGGTGTATGTCATGCATGGTAGAGTTGTCATTTCAGTGTCTTCATTCACAACCATATGAACTGCCTCTGCCAGAAGTTGCACTGCCACTTTCACATCCCCATTTTGAAATGGGGGTGCTAACTGAATGTGGATGATGTCTGCTGGAAGAGCTCTCCTCATGACTATGTCTAGGACCACAACCCCATCACCTACCACATCTGGTTGTGGACACCTCAATCACTATTGGAGCAATGAAAGAAGTGCCACTATAGGAGCGGATCTGGCATGGCCACATCAGCTAACACCAGATGATGTTGTGGCTTTATGGACACATGGATGCTGAACATCCCTCTACAGAAGTTCCATCACAGATACTGCCCAGTCCAGTGTGTCATTCATCCTATCCAAGGAGTCAGTCACACAGGTAAGAATGCACTACATTTAGGACTCACACTATCTCGTCCATGGCTCTGGTGGAACATGCTTGCTCCTCCATTATGGCCCTATATACATGTCTGGTGGCATGTAATGACACACCAGCTTCAGGAGGAAGGTGGACAGGAAACCACCTCAGTGCATCTCTAGTAGCTGTCATGTGTGGTATCACTCCCTCATGATGGCTATGAGCAGATTCAACCATATCTGCAACTGGAGTAACCAAACTTCCCCAACCAACTGTGTCATGCTCAACCTGTCCTATAGCTGAGGGCTTAGGGGAATAGGTATATATGGGCATACTGAATGTGTCTAAAATAAGGGCAGGGAATGTGTGAGCCACAACCTCAGAGTCAGACTGAACCTCTGCACCCCCTGACTGTGCATCTATATTGACACCATCATCATCAGAGGCTACCAACACTCTGACATCACATGGTCTGAGTTCTACACTGCCACTGTCAGACTCAACTGTTATAATAAACAATAAACACAAGGATGGAAGAAATAGTGACTACAAATAATCCAAACTGTGCTGTAAATATTCATGTTAATTTCAGATGCTAAAAGAAACAATACTTACTCTCTCCTCAGACTTACATCTAACTACTGTTTATTACTAATCTAAGAAAGTTTGTTTCAGATAGTAATTTTGATGTCCATGGAAAAAGAGGAAGGCAGTGAAAAAAAGGCTAATAAGTATCACAATGCAAATGAGAAAATGATAAGGCAATAATGCTCTGTCTATCTTCCCCTTAAGAAATATCTCAAAATCAAACAGACCCCACAACATAATCTCTGTTGGACTGTATATCTTCTATGCCACATGTCTCAATGTTTCTAGATGTATCAGAAGTATACAAGTGTTAAAACATAAAGATGCCTAGAATGGCAGTAAATGCCTTATATATAGCATACCTGGAAGTTGTTGTTGTGGCATGCTTTACCAGTCATCCACATCAGTACCAACATTGAGGAGTCTGTGTGAACCCTCTGCTGAGCTGTCAGGATCTGATCAGTTTCAGAGAGTGCTGGTTTGTTAGAAGGACCCCCCCCATAGCCATCTGTTCACATGTTATTGCAGCTGCCCTCTTGCAGGCCACTGTAATCATGTTAGTAGCATGGTTTCACACCTAATTACAGTTTCTGGCACAGCTGCCAACTGCATTTATGTCAGCAACCACCTCCTGCCATATGCTTTTTCTAGCATATATATCACCTCTACCTCTTTCAAACAGGAAGGATTCATAGCAGCATAAGGCTTAAGTGATGGTCTTGTTCTCTGCGTCGCATCTCTGCATTGCAATGTGACTTGCAGGAAACAGATGGTCTGGGTGCCATATCTATGACATAAAACACAAAAAAGAGAAAATACATTTGTAGCACATAGGGAAATTATTCTCCTAAAAGAAAATGTGTACACCCATTGTCAACACAAAACAATTTAACACACAATACTACAAGAAGAAACCACAATACTAATTTTGGACTACACACAAGCTAAGGCAGCTCAACCCCCCCCCCCAAAAAAAATATAAAATTGTAATACTTTAGCATTACATCCATTAGGTTAACATTTCTGCAATAAGGACAGGAGTTGTTTAACGGACTACTGGATGGCAGTATTATCAATAAATAGGCAAAAATTCAAAGTAGAAATGCCAAGACAATTTCCTCTTCTTCACAGTTGTGGAGGTTGACATGGGACATCTGAGAAGCATAACACCTCTGTTAGCTACACATGCACAACCACTTGAAGTTCATGATAAACACAATGCACTTGTCTTTAGTAACTGGTGAAATTCTGGTGAAATGATAGCACAATATTGTGAAGTATACCATTCATCATAAACTTTGAAAGCAGAGCAAGAACTGACATACCTGCACTATGCCAACAGTTAATGAAATAAAAATGCATACAGATAAAAAAAAGAAAATTGTATTGAATATTTAAATGCATTTCAAATATTGAAAGGTAAGCTGCAGTAATTTGTAGAAATATCTTCTCCAAGTAATGAGCAGTAACAATCTGTCTCTATCCAATCAGTGTTCTCTCATTCTACTTCCATAGCTACATCATTACCTTTATATAATGTAAATTCAGCCCACTGACCACTTTGAAGATGCAGATTAGTTCTTAAATCATTAGCATTCCTGAATACCAAAATTCTCATTTGGTGTAGGTGAGGTAAACATGGTATATGCAGCTACATGATTTCATGCACATGCCCTGGGACTGCAGGGAGGAGCAATGACAACTGTTAGCTGCTAATGCCTTGCAAGTGTTAGTGATCACTCTGACTATAGCAAAAGGCAATACTGAAGAGACTGTTCTCTCTGAAGTTTGCTTATCATGCAGACTAAACTCAAGAAAAAATATTGAAGCACCTTGAGAGCCAGGAGAACAACCTTAATAACATTGATATTCTTTTAATAATAGCACACTCTCCATCCTCTGCAGTGCTAATCAGCTATATTTCACATTGAAACAAGGATGCAAAAACATGCCCATAACATTGCATTTCTGTTAATTAAGCTAGAAGAAGGGGAAGATACTCATAAAATAAAGAGAAAACATAGCTGGCAGTGTTGGCAACCTTACATTAATATAGTGTGGGGTATTATTAGTGTAAATATGTTGCCAAGATCACATTTCTCTAGACATGTTCAAGCAAATGTGAAAGGAACAATTTCTGATCTTTCTTTGGTGGACCTATAACTTTATGGTCTGCTAAGTCGGATCTGTATGGTATGTACATTTTCTGATTCCTACTCTAAGCTTATGTTGGTGGCAAAGAAGGATAAGAAATACAATTGAGTTTGTTGTTATTGAACTGAACTGAGGGTTCAAATCCAAATAGTGTGCTGTTTGAAAGAGTTAATGTACATTTACTGAATATATGATCTAGTTGTAAGACACAAATAGTAAGAAAACCTCACAAACCTGCATGTTCATTATTATTCCCAGATGTTGGACCGCGCCAAGGCTTTCGACATGATCCCCTACTCTGGAATCATAGATAAACTTACTAAGCTGGGCATTAATCTCTATGGGTTGCAAACAGGCTTACTGACAGAACACACACTGTAAAAGTAGCCATCTCCAAATCCAGCTCCAGACAAGTGACAAATGATGCACCCACAGGGTTCTGTCCTGAGACCACTCTTGTTTGGCATCTACTTCTCTGAAGTACAGGCCAACACTAACGCACTCTGGCTTACAAAGTTCGCAAATGACTGCAAGCTGGGAGCCATTATTGAATCTCCAAATGATGTGGATATACTACAAAAGGACCTTACAGAAACAGATGCCTGGTGCCAGAGCCATAGGCTCAAGCTAAATGCCCAAAAATGTATAGTTGTCCCCTTGGGAAAAAATCACATACCTGTGAACTATCACATAGGTGGCAGTACACTAAACACTAAAAGTGTGATAAGAGACCTAGGGAAACAGGTGGACAGTGGTCTCACCTTTGATAACGACATAGCCACAACAGTTAGAAAATCCTTCTATGTGACACACCTCATCACTAAGGTCTTTTCATCCAGAAAAAAGGAGGTCATTGTTCCTGTGTATTCATCCCTCATTAGACCTATTATAGAATACAATGCCCCATTTAGTATGTATCTCACAAGACATCTGCAACAACTAGAAAGGCTGCAGAAATACCTCACAAAAACAATCACAGGCCTAAAGCAGATGCCTTATGCTGACCGTCTAAAGAAACTCCAGCTGTACTCTGTTGCATATCACCTACTCAGAGGCAAACTCTGCCTAACATACAAGGCCATGTCAAACCCAGAGTTGTTGGACATGCTACACTTAAAGAACTCCCAATACCTCCAAGCCACACACTCCAAGGATCTTAACCTTGTCATCACGATGAATAGAACATGCTGCAGGGATAGGTTCCTGACCCAGAGGCTCCCCATACTCTGAAATAAGCTGCCCATACATGCCAGGCAGAGCGCCTCAATGGCCCTCTTCAAGAGGAACCTTGACAATTGGAGGGGAGATAGGAAATTCACCCTGGGGATCACATCAGTAGCCCTGCTAGACAGGGGTCCAGGAAAGTAAATATTTGTGGGAAGCAATAGCCAGGGAATTGTTATGGCTAGGCTTGTATAGACCCTGGGGCTGATAGCCTAGTACCGACCTATGAACCTATGTTTACCACTATTGACATTTTTTTTTTACTGGGTTCATCATTTGAATAAGCTTTGGCAAAGCACAATTTGCACTGACATCATTTCATGGCAGTGAACAAGAGTCTACTGCCCATGGAATAAACTGAGAAATTTAATTTGGAATGCCAACTTCGGATGGCACAATTCCAGGGCACATCTATGGGCTAGGCTTGTAAAGGCTCCAGGGCCATTAGCCTAGTACACACATATGAACCTATGAACCTTATAACCATTAATGCATTTCAGAGTGGCACAGGTGTGCTTTGCAAAAGCACTCCAAACAGCAGTAATTGAAGAAATTCTACATCTCACCTAAGTATCACTGCAGTATATGATGTAAATGCAATGAGTTTAAAGAAACAGGACAGATGATGCAGGGTTTGAATCAAGCTTACACATATTTTGACCTTTAACTGGATATAGAAAAACATAGAAAAATAATATATTGTACATGAAATCCATATGCTAAAGTATTTGATAAATGTTCCATATCTTACATGACGTTCATGTGAGATGAGGTTGCAAAGGTGTTGCCTACTCACCTGTTGTCCTCATTAATAATAATATTAGTAATGAATGGCGTATATGATAGGTCGTATAGGATTATAACACAAACTGATTAACAGGAGCACAGAGGACTGATGTGTCACATGCTGTTAAACTCTCAGAATCATGCCTCATCAAAACAGAAAGTATTTCTTCATGACATAATTTGTGTCCTGATTAACTGTAAGTTGTCTGCCAAGCATGACCTCCTGTCATTATATTTCCCTTTTCTGAGCACTACATGACATGCTGTTGATGCATGTAGCCCATATGCTGGTTGTAAGGTTTGCAGTAGATGTAAAAATGTAGCGTGTGTCTTTGTAATGGTATAACTCTTGATAAATGGAAATATAAGTCATGTTTTTCCTTGTGTTTTTCAGTTTTGAATATATATATATTATTTTGGCTTTGCAATTTGCACACTGCTTGGCAGAGCACAAACAGTACTCACAAATGAAGGAAAAGTGGAAAAATTCCATTTCCATATTATTTATTAGTGCAAACACTCATGACACAATTGCTCAGTATTTGTAATGAGTGAGTGATGTACACCTGGTATAAACCTCTCTTTGAAGCACAAGCTGTAAATGTAGTGACTTTGGACCAATAGCAGAATTGCTTCTGTGTTCACATCCATACTGTGTGAAGGGAATGTGGAAATTCTTACTCAAGATCTATGACATACTTTCATCACAACGTCATATTCTGTTTTTCTTCTGTTTCTTGCATCCTGCAATTGCTCCTGCTGAGCTGCACTCAGTGCAAATTTTTATTTAGGCAGCCTGCTGTAATGCAAACAGGCTTAGTGGCAATGCATGAATGTCAGCACTCTGGACAGTACAGAGTGGAGAATATCCACTTGGGTAACTGCTTGTCTGGTACAAGGTGTTAAGTGCAGTGATTTTAAAGATAGAACACAGGTGATCCAGGGAGGAAATCCAGATAGCACTTATATTTACAAAGGGCAAGAGAATGCAATTTGTAACAACACTTTGATTAGGAAGGTAACACTACTTACAAATGGCTATTATAAGTATGATCATTGCAAGAAATGTATCAGTGATGCTTTGATAGCTACAGTTTTCTAGGTAGCATATCTCATTAATGACTTACTTACGATACCCAGTTGATTGTGTTTGGAAATGTTTAAGCATGACCATTATGATAATTAATGAAACATGCACTTGTATATCTATGATGGGCACAATAGTTCAGTTAAAATCATCTTGACTCCTCACATAGCCCAGCTATGTGTTCAGGACAGTATGTATTGTCAAGTATGCATGTATCATACCCCAACCTGTATTACTCAACTCATGAAAGTATATCCATTTGAATATATATTTACAAACAGTAATACTGCCTCTTACATAAAAATGCAGTTCCCAGGTCTTCTTAAAGTCAGACACATAGAGGCTTATCTGAAGTATATCTCCATTCATACTGAATGCATTTTATCTGTAATGTCCATGGCTGAAAGAGAGTTCTCCTGTAGCAATGAGAAATAATAACCTGCCTTGAAATGTATGCACCCATAAGTTTGATTTGCACCTTCTACAATTAAGTCTTATGGTTTGCAACTCCCAACAAATTATGTCCCAAGTCATCCTATTTGGCCTTCCAGAGTCCAAGGTTACAATCCAAGCCATTAACCATATCAGTGGTGATCACTGGAAAAAGTGTGATCAAGCTGAGCATCACACATGGTAATTCTCATCACCATGTTTCACACCTTCATTGGTGTTTGTTGAAATCCCTGCCTCATTTTCTGGCAATGAATGTCTCTGGCTTCCATTGCGCAGATACAGTTGGCATGTTTGTGTGTCTGTTAAATGAGAGATTGCAATTTGTTGCCAGTTCAGACATAGAGTTGTTGCTTGATTTCTGCAGCCATGGCTGGTCTGGGAGATGTTGTGAGAAGTTGAAGAGTCCAGAATTTTTGTGGCACTGCTTGTGAAGCACTACAGCCATGCACTGCTGCAAGGGGACTATACTCGTTCTCAGTATAAGACTGAGGCATGGAACCGCATAGCCAAGGATGTCTCCAGTCCAACTGACACCCCACCCACTAGTGACAATTGCTGTCACCAATATAGTGATCTAAAACAGCACAAGAATTACCTCCATAAGTGATGGAAGAATGAGTTTAGAACTGTTGATATTCTTCAGTTTTGTGTGTATACTGACCCATCAGCATTTAATTACATAGAATGCAGTAGACAGCCAATACTAGTATCCATTATGCTTTCACTTTTCTTTTTCTTCTCTATTGCTGCTGAAGATATTGTGGTGAACAGGGAGGGGCACCAAGAGAGGTTAAATTGCCTCAGAGATGCACAGCATACATATGCATCAGGTCTTAGTGTAAGCCTAATACTGTTGTAATTATGTGAAATATGACAATAGTGAAATAAATAGTTGTATTTATGATATCATAGCAGTGCAATTGATTAATGATATAACAGAGTGATACCTTCCCATCATATCTGGATGTGGCAAAGTTGTATAAAATGGAGATTCATAAATGTGTCTGTAGTCATGTGGCATGCCATGGTTCATAGGTTCATAGGTTCATACTAGGCTATCTGCCCTAGGGCATTTATAAGCCTAGCCAGAGTGTGTTTGGCTTTCGCCACCCATTTTAAATTAATTTTGCTATGCCCTTTTTCGAGGTTGGTATACTGTGCCTCTGTCTAACAGTGACACAGAAGTGATACCCAGAGTAAACCTATGATCTCCCATCCACTCATCAAGATTCCTCTTGAAGAGAGTCAATGAGGGACTCTGCCTAACCTGGACTGGGATTTTATTCCAGAGTGAAGGGAGCCTCTGGGTTATGAATCTGTCCCTCCAGCATGTCCTATTTATTTCAGTGCTGAGGTTCAAGCCTCTTGAGCATGTAGCTCGATGGGATTTGGATTTTCTGAGGTGCAGCATGTCCATTAATTCCGGGTTGGACATGGCATTATACGTCAGGCACAGATCGCCTCTGAGCAGGTGGTATGCCACTGAGTAGAGCTGGAGTTTCTTTAACCAGGCAGCATATGGCATCTGTTTGAGCCCTTTGATCCTCTTGGTGAGGTACTTTTGGGGTCTTTCCAGTTGCTGCAGGTGTCTGGTAAGGTACATTCTGAAAGGGGCATTGTATTCAATTATGGGCCTGATGAGGGATGAGTAAGGAGGCACGATGACCTCCCCTGATCTAGATGTGAATCCCTTCATGATTAGGTGGGCTATATAAAATGTTTTTCTAACCACTTTGGCCACGTGGTTGTCAAATGAGAGATTGCTATCAACTTGGGTCCCCAGGTCCCTAATTACTTCTTCCGTACTTAATGGATTACCACCTATGTGGTAATTTGTGGGCACTTTGTTTTTGCCAAAGGGGATGACTATACACTTTTTGGCGTTTAGCTTGAGGCCATGGCTCTGGCACCAGTTGTCTGTTTCTATGAGGCCCTTTTGGAGGATGCTTGTGTCGGCTGGAGAGTCGATTATGGTGCCCAGTTTGCAGTCATCTGCGAACTTGGTCAGCCACAGTCCTTCTGTGTTGGCCTGTACCTTCAAGAAATATATACCAAACAAGAGAGGTTCCAGGACTGAGCCTTGTGGGATGCCACTTGTAACTGGTTTGGAGTCTGACATGGCTCCAGCAATTCAAACCATGTAGGTTCTGTCCTTGAGCCAGTTTGCAACCCATCTAGTGACATAAGGGTTTATATTTAAGCTGGTGAGCTTATCTATAATGCCCGAGTGGGGTATTGTATCGAAGGCTTTTGCGAGGTCCAGGTAGGCTGTGTGGACCACCTTCCCCTCGTCAATGGCCTTGGTGACTGTTTCAAAGAAACTGACCAGGTTTAAGAGGCAGGATCTGACCTTAACAAAGCCGAACTAGGTAGGATCCAGTGTCTGTAGGTCCCCAATATCTTTATTTATGAGTTCCATGATGATCCTTTCCATAGCTTTGCAGACCAAGCTAGTCAGGCTTATGGGGCAATAGTTTCCAAGATCCTTTGAGGCACCACCTTTGTGGAGAGGGACCACTGTTGCTGTACGCCACTCTTTGGGTACATATCCTGTAGTAAGGCTGAGATTGAACAGTAGTTTTATGTTTGGGTTTAGCTCTTCTTGGAGTTCATGTAGGACGCAGCCCGGGTCCCATTGATGCTGTGTTTTTTGCTTTGAAGAGGGCGGCTCTTACCTGAGCATCTGAGATGTCAGGGGGCAGCACTCTGCTGGGATAGATATTTGCCCTTTTGGTGGGGAGGGGGGGAGAAGTTTGCACTGAACCTGTCAGCTAGGATGTTGGCAATGTCTGTGGGTTTGGTGTATTTTTTGTCATTTTGCACTAATTCTGAGCATATCTGGGAATTCCCACCCAGGTTCCTAACATAACTAAAGAAAGCCTTGTGGTTATCCTTAGTGTCCTGTGCAATTTTTCTCTCGAAGCTGGCCTTAGATGATTTTATGAGTGCCCGTAGTTTTTTGCTAATACTGATCAGAGATGCCTTCCCTTTTTGGGATTTTGCTCTATCATGTAGTAGCTTCCTCCTTCTATTGTATAGTTTGTTTATGGCTGGGGTCCACCAGACAGGACGTCTGCCTTTGGAGGATTGGGTCTTGGTTTTATTTGGGATTGCATGATCCATGCATTCCTGAAGGTGTTCATAGAATGCGTTTATAAAGGATTCTGTGGTCTGGGC
Source organism: Protopterus annectens (assembly GCF_019279795.1). Classification (NCBI taxonomy): domain Eukaryota; kingdom Metazoa; phylum Chordata; order Ceratodontiformes; family Protopteridae; genus Protopterus; species Protopterus annectens. The sequence continues at coordinate 172,704,887 of NC_056740.1, read as the reverse complement.
CGTATTTTCCACAAGCCCGGGGGATTTGAAGGATTCCACCTTGGTTTTGAGGAGTGTGAAATTTGCTTTAGAGAAGTTTTTCACTGTGGTTTTCTGGACAGGGGGTGGGGTTGGGATGTGAATATCCAGTGAGATTAGTTTATGGTCTGATCTTACCAGTGAGGGATACACTTCTGGTCTGGAGCATAGAGTCCCCATGTTGGTGATGATCAGGTCCACTATGTTTTCCCCTCTTGTGGGAGTGGTAACAAGTTGTTCCATAGCATTTGAGTTTATAAATTTTAGGAACCTTTGGGCTATGGTGTTGGAGCTAGAGTAATGCTCCCAGTCTATGTTTGGGTAGTTGAAGTCTCCCAATATAATGGTGTTTGGAGAGACCTTCATATTTTCCAGTGTTCTCAGGAAGGCTGAGTGGGGTTCCTGGGTTTGGGAGGGTGGTCTGTAGCAGGCTATAAACTGGAAGGCAGTTTTACCCACTGTTAGTTGCACATGGATAGTCTCTGATGCTTCATGATGTGCCACCAACCTAGAGGTGTGGGTATCTTTGACGAATATTGATACCCTCCTCCTTTTGTGGTTCGGTCCAAGTTTTGGGGCCGAAAAGCATGGTATGAGGTATAACCTGGTAGTGCTGGGGTGCTCTCGGGACCCTTGAACCAGGTTTTTGTTACTGCACAGATATCAATGTTCTCCATGCTAATGAGAGTTTTGAGTGCGTGCATCTTGAGGTTTAGACTTCTGTTGTTGAGTAGCATTACTCTTAGTTTCTTATCCCTTGTGATACCTATGGAGGTGGGTTTGTCTTTTGAGCCTTGCCTAAAACAGGCACTATGGGGGTAGCAAGAGCCTTTGCCAATATCCGAAAGCCCAGGGGTGACAGGTGCAAGCTGTCCCTAGCGAAGCATCGTGGCTTGTCGAGCATGTCATCCCAGGCTGACAGGCATTTGATCCCCTTTGAATGACACCAATACTTAAGCCAATTTTTGAAATTGATCATCTTGTCTTCATATTGTGGCATCATTCTTGGTGAGGGTAAGATGCTACTCAAGGTCAGGGTCATACCGGCCTGGGCTACATGCTCAGAGAGCTCCTCTATGTCTCTTTTCATGTAGTTCAGGGAGGTACGTCTCAGGTCATTCACACCAGCATGGACAATGACTGCATCATATTTGTACTTGCCTTGGAGTGACCTGAGTGCTTGTGTTATGTGGCGGATACTAGCGCCCGACAGGCAATACACCATGACCTTCTCCTTGTTCAGCCTGGTGAGTGGGACGTCAGTGTGCATGACGATAGAGTCACCTATTACAAGTGTATCAGGTGTGTTGTTTAGCCTTAAGGGTTGTGACTGTTTGGCACACTGGCTTTGTGAGCTATGTGTTGCATGTGTTGTTTTGGGGTAGTGGTTGCTTGGGTGTCTGCTTTGGAGGTCTCTGCTGCTTAGGCAGATTTTTATTTAGAGCCTCCGAGTATGTTTTTGTGTGTTTATGCATTTGGTTTGCTGTCGTGGTAGGTCTATGTGAGACTGGAATTGTAGTGAGTGTGGTTTCCTTCTCCTCCTGACTGGTTACACCAGTACTGAGTTGAGAGAGCTTAGCCTCCAGTTTGGCTATATGGTTGCATCTCTCACATGTGTTGGAATTTGTTGGGAGGAGGATAGGGTTGTCTGTGTACATGAGGCAGTTGTAACATTGCCTCAAGATTCCCAGATTCACCAGCTGGACTTGAGAGGAGATTGACAACTGACCTTTGGACATGCTAGAATAGTATTGAGAATTCCTTTATAATTGAAAAGAAGGGCCAATGGGGAACAAGGTACTCAAGGGGAGTTTGTGAGGGTGTAGTGCTTTTAATTTTTTAGTGCTGACTTATATAATTGCTTTAGTGAGCAAGTGTCGGGTAACTTAAATGCAATGTGTTACAAGTAACGTAAATGCAAAAACGACAAACAGTAACTTTCTTTGAAGTGAAACAAGGAAATAAGTACAGTAAGCAATGCAGATATCACTAGGGATCCACAGAAGCGCTGAAGAGCCGCGTTTTAGGTGGAATTAGCATTTCAGGGAAATAACAAGCATACAAACAAAGCTAGATTCAGCAGGCCTGGATCTAGTCTATGCTACAGCAAACAAGGTGTACCAATTTCAGTAAGAAACAGTTCAAATATGCAGGCACTATAAGCCTCTAACCAGAAATTCCCACTTCAGAAGGGCAGAGTCCAGCCTCTCCTCCCACAAAATTGCAGACCACGAACCTTCTTAATGTAAAATAACTGGCCTGAAGCCCAAGTGCTTAAACCAGAACTAATACACTTTTAGAATAACAGACACTGAGCCCTCAATCAGCAGTTTCCAACTTAGAAGGATGTAAGCTACCTGTCCTGCCACCACAGTGCAGGCCACAAACCTTCTTAATGTAAAACAACTGGTCTGAAGCCCAAGTGATTAATCCAAAAGACTTAGAATGATAGCTACACTTTAATCAAGTTACTACCAAGCAGTAATAAATACAATTGAATACTTTAAAGAATGCCTGATTAGTGCTCAAATTATACAAACAAAGCTAGATTCAGCAGGCCTGGATCTAGTCTATGCTACAGCAAACAAGGTGTATCAATTTCAGTAAGAAACAGTTCAAATATGCAGGCACTATAAGCTTTTAACCAGAAATTCCCAGCTCAGAAGGGCAGAGTCCAGCCTCTCTTCCCATAAGAGTGCAGACCACAAACCCTCTTAATGTAAATTAACTGGCCTGAAGCCCAAGTGCTTAAACCAGAATTAATACACTTTTAGAATAACAGACACTGAGCCCTCAATCAGCAGTTCCCAACTTTGAAGGATATAAGCTACCTGTTCTGCCACTACAGTGCAGACCACAAACCTTCTTAATGTAAAACAACTGGTCTGAAGCCCAAGTGCTTAAACTAAAAGGCTTAGAATGAGTTACACCAAGCCGTAATAAATACAATTGAGTACTTTTAAGATGATGCAAAAGCAAAATAAAGTAAGAAGAAACACAAATACAGTAAAAGCAGATATATATTTTTTTTTTTCGTGGAAAGAGAGAATGGAGTAGCAGAAACTAAGCTGATTGGCCTTCTCAAATGTTCTCCCTGTACTGGGTAGAATGAGGTAATGACACCAGACTGGGAGGAGGGTCCCAGATCAAATTTACACTAGGGGAGGGCAACTGCAAAGCCACCAACTATAAAAGCACTATACCAACAGGGAGGGATGGTGGGAAACAACTGCAGAAATGTTTCTCACAGCTGAAAAGCAGCAGTGAGCCTTTAAATGAAAGTTTTAAACAGCTAAAGGAGCCTCTAGAAAAAAGAGTTTAACTGCAACAAGTTATCAGAAACAAACAACCTAACATATGCTTAATAAACGTGGACAATTTCCAGTTAATACCTCACACACAGTGAAACTAGCTAGAAAAATACACAGTACACAAATTGCTATAAATAACAAAGAAATAAAGAACAAAATAAACAAAAAACAGGATACTTAATGTTATATATTATAGCTCTGAGTTTGCTGAGTGTCCTTCCTTCGATTAGCTGAGTGTAAAATGGCAGAACACTCACAACTGAGTTTCTTAGGTATCAGAAAGTTGAAACATGAGACAGCTTTTAAGAAAGAAATCTTAAAAGAACCAATGAGGTGCTTAGTCTAAGCTGTAGTCCAGGTGACCTCAGTCAGCCAATGACCTCAAACAATTCTCTCTCACTGAAATGCCTGATGGCTTTGGCTAAACCAAGATGTCCCTGAATATGTGCTCCGACACACAGCCTCCATAAACACTAGGCCCAAATACAAGCCTACATGGATCTAATGCTCTGTCTTATTTTTCAAACCTTACACCTTCTCTCTTGTTTTATTTTAATTTTTTGTTTTTGAATATTTTTTATGGCTTACAAATGTTCAATTGTCATACATTTCTGGTTACAAAAATTGACATGCAAGAAAGAGAGGTAAACCGACCACTGTCAAACATCCCACCATCCCTCCACAGGTTGAAACACTGACACACAGTACTTGGGGGTCCCAAGCTGTCAGTGCTGCCTCCACAACTCCTGCCTACCTGCCACATCTGCATTAGGTAGCTGTACCCTGTAGATGATGCACTGGTACCCTCCAGGAGTAGTAGTAGTAGTAGTTCAGGGGGTGATCTTGTCACAAGGTAAGAACTGACAGGGCTGGTGGAGGGTATCAAGGAAAGAGGCTTGGTGCTTGAATTGACTAGATTCTCACTGTGTTCAGGCTTGACATGGGTGCACCTCTGATGACCCCTACCTATTCCCAGTCATCTTGTCTCCCAGCCTTTTGTGTACTTCACCATCCCTGTCTGTCTTTTATGTCCTGTATGTCTGTGCCTGCTTCCTCACCTACCCAATGTACTTGTCACTTGCATTCCTAATTTGAAAGTAAAATAAATAAATACATAAATGGGCACCTGTCCCACAAAAAACTAAAGCCCCATACATAGCTCTCCACTTCACCTATGTGTCTTTTTGACACACTTGATTTGGTACAATTGGCTCTACAACATTATTCAGTTGTTGTCACCTACTCTTGATAAGGTGAAAGTCCAATTTAGCAAATTCTGTTTACACTTCTACATTAATTTTGTGAAGAAGTGGATACCTATGGTTCTCTCTCACTACCTTCCTGCAAATTCCTCTATTATTTCCCCTGTGTCCTCCCTTCTGCTTACCCCCTCCCCATTTTCCAATTTCCTATCAGCCCACTTTTCACACATTTAATCTGATCAAAAAATAGAATCACCCACAACAAACATAGCCCATAAGAAAGCCTTCACTTTTTGCCCTCAAGCATTTGCACAGACTTTCCCATCACACACTAATACTGAGTGACAGTGAATGGCTCCTGGTCAGCAGTAGTTCAGTTATCTTCATGCAAATGGGCTTAAACATGTTGTGCTATAGGAATACAGAGTAAAAGCAGAATTTGCAACAGTTACTCTAACATTTCTTTAACTACTGCATGGAACAAAGTACAACTTCCTCTGTAGAGTATTGACATAACTCACTTGTCTGAAAATTGATTTTTATCCATAGCATCAAGGGTTCAATTCCAGATATATGTCACATTATTTCTTACAGTGATGTTACACTTTTTATGGTATGTTTCAGGACACATATCTTAATTTTTATCCATTTACAATGTTTAATGAGCAGATTTTTAATAATGTTGCAAAGAAGCATTTGCAAACACATCCATGCACATAAAGGAAGAATTATTACACCATCCATATTCTACTCAGGTCTTAATCATTTTTTTGCCTCTCTTACAGCGTCTTGATCCCTTGATCCCTAGAGCCATCAGTTAATGATACAGAGCATTACAGATGACACACCACAAAGATGTTCATTAATGATCCATCACAGCAACCTTTGATATATGTCTGTCCATCTTTCTATATCTTCATCCTTTTTCTGTCACCCCTGTGTGCTGTTGCTATATGTTAGGCTAATATATGTAAATGTAATCATATGGCATTTTTATACTGTCATTACATTGCTAAAGGCTAATACCTACATCTTTCATTGGCTCAATAGGTTATCATCTTCCCTTCAATTGTGTGATTTTGATGTGTGTGTGCATTAGGGTTTCCTTTGCAGTGTGTTGAGACAATGATCAAGTCTATAAACTTCATTTTTCATCTTGACAATGGTCTGAATCAGGCATTAGGTGAAACTCTTACTGCCTGTTTCTATATCTCTTTCTTGTGTATGTGTTCTCTGGGTCTATATTATAACCACAAAACCTCACATCAGCGAATACAGAAACATTGACACATATTGAGCTAACTGAGAAAACATCAAACATCCTGAACCGCGAAATTCAAAATGTCGAATCGGCATAGTTAGCCAACTCCACCGCCCGCTATGTACTACCTACCCAAACAAAATAAATAATCCACACACATACACTTAACAAAACCCTACTTCTAACCCTAATCTAAAGCTTACATATATTACTATGTATGCACTTAACTTAACCTGCACCCTAACCCTAAGGTCCGTAACTATTGCACACTTACCTTAAGGAGCTATACCAGAGAAGGGCCAACTATGACGATTCAACATTTCAAATTTCGCACTTCAGGATGTTCAGTGTTTTCGCGGTTCACTCAATATGTGTCGACGTTTTTGTATTCACGCAACTGCGGCTTCACAGTTGTAATAGGTAACCATGTTCTCTATGTATCTGTCTAACTTCCTTCTGTTTTAACACTTGTATTCCTCAGCATTTGCACCATGTCTGGCAACAAGCAATTGTACTATGTAATGTTAAATGGCATTTCAAGTGTTATTGCAAAATTAGTGAGTTTTTCCCTTAAGCCATATTGTCATGGTTAGCTTAGAACAAATAGCAGTACTTCCACTGTACTACAGTAAAACAGACTTAGGGTAATAAACTGGTACAGTTACTCATCCATGCTTGATATCATGTAAAGTGTAAGGAAGGTTACAATTGATATGTGTAATGAATGCATAATGCTTTTACTGAGCATGTTGTCAGTGTCTCGTAGAATGTGTGATTGAAAGTTAGTACAGCACAAGTTCCTCTGTGCTGAGGTAATCAACTTGTCTGTAAAGTTATATTTCTATTGACTAAGGTTTGAATCCTGACATATGCTGGACAGTAATGTAGTTTTTCTCCATATTAACATTACTTCTGTAAGCATGTGTGCTAAATCTATCAATAAAACACCATCCTCATGTCAACATCATGTTTCTAATTTTATATACATTCCTCAATGAGCTATATGTCATATATTGTTCATTATCATTCCTCCACCTTCTCTATCCCTATATCAATCACTTAATGGCACAAAGCAGGACACATTCCAAATGAGGAAACTATTAAGACAAACACATCATAAAGATGTTCATAAATGTGCCATAGCACAAACTCATATGTATCTCTCCCTCTCTCTGTCCTTCCTCATCTCTTCTGGCTCATCTCATTATACTGTAATATATTTAGTAGGCTGATGCATGAAATGAAATCTTATATCATTTGGCTACTGTCCTTACTGTGATGAACAGTAATGCTCACACTTCACAAGATATCCTGCCCTACATACATAGGATATGTGCTGAGTCATAATAATTATTTTGAAATGCATACCATTCTTGTCACGTTTATCAAGTTTTATGCCCAATTACCTTATGATTTCCCTAGCAGCATGGCTGCTGATCATAAAAGTTTTTCTCAGTAGGCATTACAGACACAATATGAGCAATCAACATATTGCGGACATTCATTCCTATGTAGCCTTATAGTCATGATCAAAATCACTTATGATAATGACATTCTGACACTCTTTGTAAAATTATCTTCATACTGGATTCAAACCCTGCTTCACCATTGCTTTTTCATTTAGCTTACTGAGCTGACACCTTCAGTCACAGAGAAATTTAGGTGACAGGTGGGTTTCCTCCAATCAGTACTATTCAGAGTGCTGATAGGTCTCACATTGCTGCTAAGTGTGTTTAGGCTATAGAATACTAACCAAATTAAGTTTTTCCTTTTTCCTTTAGCACTGAACCCTGTTTGCTCACTGCCTAATGTAGCCAAATATGGAAGGCAAGCACAGCAATTCATTTTTGAGTTAAGCTTTGGACCTATTAACATGCAAAATGTATATAGGTTCATAGGTTCATAGGTGGGTACTAGGCTATCAGCCCTGGGGCCTATATAAGCCTAGCCAAAAAGGTTCCCTGGCTTTCACCACCCGTGCAAATTATTTTCCTGTGCCCCTGTCAAGCAGTGCTGCAGAAGTGATCCCTGGGATGAATTTTTTATTTCCCATCCAGTCGTCAAGATTTTTCTTGGTTGGAGGGCCAATGAGGGGATTTGCTTGACATGAATGGGTAGTTTGTTCCAGAGTACGGGAAGTCTCTGGGACAGGAATCTATCCCTCCAGCATGTTCTGTTTATTGTGGTGACAAGGTTTAGATCCCTGGAGCGTGTAGTTCGGAGAGATTGGGATTTCTTTAAGTGCAGCATATCCAACAGGTTTGGGTTTGACATAGTCTTGCATGTTAGGCAGAGATCACCTCTGAGTAGGCGATATGCAATGGAGTAGAGCTGGAGTTTTTTGACATGGTCTGTGTATGGCATATATCTGCAAAAAATTGAGCAAGTACTGTCATGAAAAATGTTCATATCATAACACATTAAATATTGACATAAAACAGATCTGTTCTACATTTAATCACAGACTATTTTTTCTCTGCTCTTTACTTGGACAAAGGTTGGCAGAGTGCACCACTGTTTACATGAGCCATGAATGCTTCATTATCCATCCGTTGTTTCACAAGTGTGTATGTGTCATCTACGGAACATCATGTAAAACAAGTACATGTCAGTCTCAGTTTTGCAATATACATTACATGTATTATTGATCAGAAAATTGCATTTAATCCTTCATATCAACAAATCTGGCTTTGTACAAAAACTTCAGCAACCCAATATCTTCTCAGATATAGAATGAGAAACTAATCTCATGTACACTACACTGTCACACTGTAGAAGTCAGATGTCTTTGGTGGCACTTGCATTAAGTACTATGTCCTCTCAATTATGTAACCAGATAAATAGGGGGGGTTTATCTCACAGCAGTCAATTTGCATGTGTGTATGTGGGTTGTGTGTAGAGTCATGTAAATATGATCTGATATACTGATGGCCTAAATGAACTAGCAGTCTGGAGAAATGTTTACACTGCAGGGTGAGTCCACAGTAATGTCAGACCCTTCTCCCAACATCATCTTCTCTGCAACACAAGGCTGATGTCATCCTCTATAAAGTGTACTCTCACACTCTAGAAGTCAGACTTCTGCAGTGACACTTTAGTTAAGTACTGTGCCCTCTAGATTGTGTAACTAGATAGGTAGAGGGTTCTAATCTCACATCAGGCAACGTGTGTGTATGTGTGTGTGTGTGTGTGTGTGTGTGTGTGTGTGTGTGTGTGTGTGTGTGTGTGAGAGAGAGAGATGGTGGAGCCATAGCATCACTGGAGGATTAGGTCAACAGCTGTGCTAATTTAATTCATTTTACATGGTCAGATCAATCCCACATCATCCTTTTCCTCTGTCCACAAACACATACTGCCTGCAACACAATAATGAGGTCATCCTTTCAAAAATGCACTCTCACACCATTAAAGAAACCTCTGCTGTGGTCCATGCATATAATACACACACTTAGATGTAGATTCTGCCAGTACATTGGTGAGGTGCTCAAAATCAGCAGTGAGACTCTTATGAATGTAAATGGATGCAGGAGTGTCTTACACCTCTTAGTATTGACACCATTTAAAATCCCACATGGTTATAGAAGTAATTTTTGTACACATGCCTCCTTTGCGAGACACTACTGATGTCATCCCTTCAAAGATGCAGTGTGGCTCACATGCAGTCAGATTTCTTCTGTGGTGCATGCTTATAATACACTTCCATGTAGCTTGTGCCACCTATATAGGTAGGGAGTTCAAATACAGCAGTAAGACTCTTCTCCCTGTGTGTGTGTATGTGAGGCAGTAAATGGGTGCATTAGTATATTATATATTTTAGTACTGACAACATTTAGAATCCCACATGGCTGTAGAAGTCATTTTTGCATACACATGTCCTTTGCAAGACACAGCTGATGTCATTCCTTCAAAGACGCAGTGTGGTTCACATGCAGTTAGGCTTTTTGGCTCATGCCTTTAATACACTTGCATGTAAATTGTACCAGTAACTAGGTAGGAAGTTCGACAACAGGACTAACTATCTTCTGTGAGTGTGTGTTTCTTTCTCTTACTGTGTAGAACAGGCTGCAAATACATATATTATGTATATCTATACAGTGCGCTTGTGCTGCACAGCCTCTTTTTAGAGGAAACATCAAAGTAATACACAGTGATGATCTCATCCATTGAAATGTACAGTGTCACAGTTGTAAAATAAATCTCAAGTGGTGCTTGTGTTTCAGCAGATCTTCTGTAGTTTCTGATGTTAAGTATACAGATCAAATCTTGACATCGCCACTTATACTCAGTGTACATGTTGTTAACAGTATTATCACCCACGTGCTATGTTCCTCTGTAGATGATGTTTCATCTTACAAGAGTTTATTGTAAATTTAATTTTGAAATGCTGTATTGAAGACTGACGGTGTCATTTGAATAAGTTGTCCTTCCATACCAGTTGTAGTAAGATGCCTCCTCAGGACTGAGGACATGAGACAGTGTGATATATGTTGTTGCCTAAGTAAGGCATGTGTTCTAATACAGGATTATATTCACATTGTACATAATTATTGTTCTACCATCACAGTGACAGCAGCAGGAGGCCACAGATGTGTTTGGGTATACCAATCATCAGGCAATGTTGTCTGATATGCAGCAAGATTATTTCTAAGTAATTACAGTGACACATATTCCTTGACTGATAAACATGATGTAATGCTTTCACATAACCATGCATATGACAATTGGCAATGCACTTATACCATGACACATTCATTTATTTCACTATGGTGTTGGTTTTCTCAACATTTAGTCAAGTGTTCCAAACCAGCACTGAGTTGCTGTAAACATTTGTGTCCTTAACTGTTATGCAGGAATGATATCAACCCCCCCCCCCCCTTTTTAATTCTAATGTGTATGCATAGAGTAGAATCCATTTTATCAGATAAACAATTATGGGCAAATAAAGTACATCTGATTTATTGACTTCACATAGGTGGAGTTTAACAACTGCAATAACTGTTCCACTGTGATGCATGCGATTGCTAGTCATATTGTTAGTTGGAGGAATTGTACAGCTTGATGTTCAATTCTAGCATAGGGAATCATTTTCTGTGAATGTACTAACATCACACTACAATCATTATATCACATCAGTATTATCCCTTGATATGCCATATGAACATATGTGAGTGTAGTGTTGGATTTCATGGCAATAGACATTTATTCTGCCAATGTCATGGTGAGAATGTTAGTTTGGGACATGCATTGAGTACTGCAGTGTACACAAGTGTGCTGTAGTTCTTGGGTGGCATGTGTGCAAAAATACAGAGAAACCTTTCTTGACTAAGGACAATTGATATAGGACTGACCATAATTGTGTGCACATGAACATAGTAAGTTAATTGCCATAGATAGGTAAGTGCCATCAGTCTGACATGCTGATATGACATTCATTATAAGGGATGCTTTATTAGTTCACACATTAATTTCAGTTGTTTGTGACAACATCCATTGCTACCTCCTGTGGCAGATGCTGACAATATGAAGCTGTGTGGAATACATTGCATCAAAGTGTGTGTTTGCATCTATTCTTATCTGTCTGCACAATAACTGTGTCAGGCAGGAGTGCTTTAGCCAAGGGTACTATGTATGTCATACTCTGCTCTCATATTTATAAAACCGCACACACCTACGAGGGTGATGCATACCCATAAGTGCATTTTCCCTTCAAGGGAGATCCTCCTTATACATGTGTTATGCTTATTTCTGTGTTTTAAGCAGTTAATACACAGCTCAGTGGTAACATTGATGGCATGGGTTAGAGTCTTGAAGAAGTAGACTGTGGCTTCTGAGCCATTCTTATTTTCCAACATGTTATGTTGACGGAATGCACTCTATGCAAGTATCCCATAATGCATTTACTGTCCTTGCTAACTATCTTCTCAGCATGTTAATTATATTTATATCTCCTGTAATACTGTCTGTTACAATGTTATGTTTCTTTGCCTGGTACAGCTTACATTATTGCCTCTGTATCTCTTTATGCTCTCTGTGTAAGCAAGCTTAGCAGATTTGCCCATAGACATGCCTGTTTGTTTACTGTGTGTGCTGGTTCTGCTCAACATGTTTTTGTGGCCGCCATCACTGTTGCTGGTCATGAAAATGTGCTTGAGCATAACTAGAAGCATGCATATGCAATTAGCTCTGTGCTAGCATGTAAACAATTAGCATTGCCACTCATTGTGCTATCATGTTAACAATTAGCGCTGCCGCTCATTGTGCTAGCATGTAAACAATTAGCGCTGCCGCTCATTGTGCTAGCATGTATATAACTAGCACTGCCGCTCATTGTGCTAGCATGTAAACAATTACCACTGCCACTCATTGTGCTAGTATGTAAACAATTAGCGCTGCCGCTTATTGTGCTAGCATGTAAACAATTAGCGCTGCCGCTCATTGTGCTAGCATGTAAACAATTAGCGCTGCCGCTCATTGTGCTAGCTTGTAAATAATTAGCGCTGCCGCTCATTGTGCTAGCATGTAAACAATTAGTGCTGATGCTCATTGTGCTAGCACATAAATGTCGTGTACACTTTACATGAAGCCTACACAATAATTTATGAATCCTGGGGTGAAACTGAAATATATGTTATTATTTAGTCCCTTCAATCCTTAATTACTGCCAAAAAACATCAATGTTATGACTAAGGGATCAAAGACTGAGGTAAATATCTGGACATTTTTTGAAAAATCTTATATTTTGGTTGTAAAATACTTCTTCCAACACCATTTAAATATACTACAGCAAGCTTGAAACAGTAGGTGGAGAAACTACTTTACATCACAAAAATAAATAATAATAATAATAATAATAATAATAATAATAATAATAATAATAATAATAATAATAATGTTATAAAAAATAAATCTAAGAGCAATTTTATGGACAGCCCATTCTCTAAGCACAATAATGCCTTCCAGGGTGTGTATTACTGCGTAAATAATTCTCTTCTAGGGGTGGCTTCAGGCCTTAGAGCACCCCTAGCATGTGTTATTTACACAGTACCAAGCACTCTGTTGGGCTTTATTGCTTGCTTAAAGTATGATGTAAGAGTTTCCATAATGTTTAGTGTTCTCCCAATAATGTTACTAGAATTGCATGGTAGTCCCATCACCCACATGCATTCAGACATTCATTTTACACACACACACACACACACACACACACACACACACACACACACACACACACACACACACACACACACACACAGAGCCAGACACACAGATGGGGAAACAGGCACACACACTCACTCGTGTACTACCTAACCTATCCCTGTACTAATTCTCCAACTGCAACCTCTCCACAGACACGTACACACACATTCAACCCATCTCTCAAACACACACACACACACACACACACACACACACACACACACACACACACACACACACACACACACACACACACACACACACACACATATACCAACAGTTCCTGTTCACTAAGCCCCCAGCACTTACCTCTACTATGATGGGTGAACACTAATTTTTGGCCATGTACAGTAACACGAGCAGTCATGAGCAGCCATGTTAATTTAATGTGTTGAGGGATTCTCTGAATCACTTGGCTGTATAAATGCCTGACATCAGACAGTTCTGGAGGAGAACACATGGCTAATTTACATATGTTTTGCCTTCTAAATGTCTCATTAGCATTTAGCACAGATGCAGGGACAGCCCACCATGGTGATGCATGTCTTCATGTTTAGCACTATGGTAAGGCTGTTTCTGAATCAGAAATGGTTACAGAAGGTATACACCTCATGGTACCCTTTCTAAATTGGTCCCCCTTTCCTTACTATACACCGCAACATTTTGTTAAGACACTGCTATGTTATATTTCCATGAATGTGTAAACAGTTTCAGAATTTTTGGTCAAAAACAAGTCATAAATTATACAACAGTAGGTTTTGTAAAGAGACCAAGATAAAAACTGAGGAATTTGTAGAGAAAGTATGTGTGCAATTTTCCAGTGGCCCTACAGATCATTTCAGAGCTTCACAACCAATAACTTTCCATTGGCACAACATCCAAAGAAATGGGCCAAATGGGGCAGTGGAAAAACAGAAAAAAAAATTAACTAGTTATTTTACACCAAAAAAGCCAAGATGTGAAAGAATGCAATTTATATACATATATATATATATATATATATATATATATATATATATATATATATATATATATATATGTATAGGTTCATAGGTTCATATAGGTTCATACTAGGCTATCTGCCCGAGGGCATTTACAAGCCTAGCCCATAGTTTTGTGGCTTACGCCACCCCTTTAGTATGGCGAACTATACCCATTATTTTGCTGTGCCTCTGTCGAGCAGTGACACTGAGGTAATCCCTGGGGTATATCTGCGATCTCCCATCCATTGGTCAAGATTTCTCTTGAACAAGGCCAGCGAGGTGCTCTGCCTCACATATACCGGGATTTTATTCCACAGCATAGGGAGTCTTTGGGTGATGAATCTATCCCTCCAGCACGTCCTATTAATAGCCGTGTCGAGGTTTAAGTCTCCCGCCCTTGTGGCTCTGACGGATCTAGATTTTTTGAGGTGAAGCATATTCATCAAATCTGGGTTTGACATGGCCTTGTATGTTAGGCAAAGGTCACCTCTGAGCAAGCGGTAAGCGACTGAATAGAGCTGGAGTTCTTTCAGTCGGGCAGCATAGGACAGATGTTTGAGACTCTTTATCCTTTTGGTGAGGAACTTTTGTGGCCTCTCCAGCTGCTGCAAGTGTCGGGTCAGATACATTCCGAATGGGGCTATGTACTCAATCATTGGTCTGATGAGTGATGAGTATAGGGAGACTATGACCTCCCTTGATCTAGATGAGAATCCCTTCATGATAAGGTGGGCAATGTAGAAGGTCTTCCTAACTACTTTAGCTACATGGGTGTCGAATGACAGACTACTATCAACCTGGGTCCCCAGGTCCCTGATAACTTCTTCTGTGCTCAGTGGATTGCCACCTATTTGGTAGCTAGGGGTAACCTTGTTTTTCCCGAAGGGTATGACTATGCATTTTTTGGCATTTAACTTTAGGCCATGGCTCTGGCACCAGTTATCCGTTTCTGTGAGACCCTTCTGAAGGATATCTGTGTCAGATGTGTTTTCTACTATGGCGCCCAGTTTGCAGTCATCTGCAAACTTTGTCAGCCATAACCCTCCTGTGTTTGCTTGTACTTCAGAAAAGTAGATGCCAAACAAGAGTGGGCCCAGGACTGAGCCCTGTGGTACACCACTTGTGACAGACTTTGAGTCTGACATAGCGCCAGCAACTCTGACCCTGTGGGTTCTGTCACTCAGCCAGTTTGCAACCCATCTTGTGATGTATGGGTTAACATTTAAGCTGATGAGTTTTCCAATGATACCCGAGTGGGGTATTGTATCGAAGGCCTTCGCCAGATCGAGGTAGGCTGTATGGACTGCCTTTCCCTCATCAATGGCTTTGGTGACTGTTTCGAAAAAGTCAACCAAGTTTAGAAGGCATGATCTGCCTTTGACAAAGCCAAACTGGGATGGATCCAAAGTCTGCAAATTCCCTATGTCTTTATTTATGAGGTCCATTATGATCCTCTCCATGGATTTGCAGATAAGGCTTGTCAAGCTAATGGGCCGGTAATTTCCAGGGTCGGTGGAGGCACCGCCTTTGTGAAGTGGGACCACAGTTGCAGTGCGCCACTCCCTGGGTACGTATCCAGTACGTATATATATATATATATATATATATATATATATATATATATCCAACAACAATCAAAACAAATACAAAGTAAAAATAGTGGCATAAAAAATAAAATAAATAAAACTGGGATATTTAAAATTGTGGTAGTTAGCCAGCTACCTCTTTCTTGTCTTAGAACGTTAGAAGCTTTATAAATGTCTTGGCTTAAAAATTCCCAATATTTTTTTATTTCTTTTCTTTCTTGACCTAATAAAAACCTTTTGTTTTTAATAACTATTTTATTGCATGATATTTTATTTTATTTCATTTAAGTTTGTTTACCAGGATAGGACATTGATGAACAAGTGACAAATTTTAGGTCACGCAAGATTATAGTATACCACAATCAATATGTAAGGGAAAAAACATCATTAGCAAATGCAAACAATGACATCAGAGAATTAATCTGATTATGGAATATCTGATTACAGAAAAAATAATTTTTTATTAGAAGCACGCAGTTAAATTACAAATTTTTATTAAAATATCTTTTTGAGATGCTTCCCTTTTAAATGATTGAGACAGAATCATCCATAAATCCACTGTTTGATTGTAACTGAATGAAAACATATTTAATCTAAACACCACATACACAAATTGAAATAGGCATTTTTATTATCACCCATAAACCAACTACATGATCACAAATAATCAAGAACATATTCAACCTAAGCACTACCTGCACTGACTGAAATATGAGTTTTCTCTCCTGTACCTCCCCATGTGGGAAACAAGAAACTAGCCTACCACAAAGAGGATGCGGGGGTGCTTTCTTCATATTTCAAACCATTGCTGGTTTAATGATTTTTTACCTGATTTTTTTTGTTTGACGTGATTCAGTTTGATTTAAGATTAGCACACACACACACATACACGTGTGTGTGTGTGTGTGTGTGTGTGTGTGTGTGTGTGTGTGTGTGTGTGTGTGTGTGTGTGTGTGTGTGTGTGTGTGTGTGTGTGTGTGTGTGTGTGTGTATTTCAGTCCCTGAATTTATTTTTAAATTATTTTTTTACATGTAACCTTTTTTTCTTTTCCTTTAAACATTACTGATTTGGACAATCGGCCTTGTAAGAATTGATAGGACTGTGGAATATTTGAATGAACTGGAAATAACTGGAAGAAACTGAAATGAGGCTGGAATAAATGTTTTTATCTGTTAATTACATAGAGCTGTACTGAACAGGTGCCAGTCTGTCTTTATATGCCAAATCTTCTTGATCCTTTCAGAATAAGTCTGTAAACACTGTAGTTCAGTTAATAATGTTTTATTATGTACAGTGGCGGTAGATGTCAACAATACCCAAGTCAGATCTTAACTGTCTCTAATAACACTGCTGATAAACTGAACAGACTGAATTATAATGTCTATAGCTTCTGCACTGATTATACTCAGAATTATTCCTTTCCTCCTGAATAATATAATTAATATTCTGGAACACTAGATATTTGACCTGACTTCTGCACTCTCAAGTGTCTGTACCAAATGTCTATGGAATGCACTGCAATGACTTTCTGCATATCAGTCCGAATGAACTCACCGTGTCTGAAGTATATGTCCTAATAATACTAAAACCCTATAAATGTTCTACAAGTTTTACATGCCATTGCCTCTATAAACTTGGTTCCCAAGTCTGTTGGTACTTAATGTACTGCATATTCTGTTAGCATATCTTATTCTTATCAGTATTCTTGACTGAAGGTAACTAAAACATTCCTTTCCATTGAATCTTCAAGTAAAATGTATACATCTGCATTAGTATGACTGCATTTCTAAGCATATGCAAAGAGAATACTATATTTATGTCTAACAAACTATATTTAAGTGAAACCTAATCTTACAGGTCTTGTTACTTCCAGTTCTTGCCAGCTATCTGTGGTCTTTCTCCCACTCTTCAAGGCTGCCCACTCTTCTCTCACTTCCCCAGTCCTCTCTGAGCTGCACACATACATCTTCTCTGCACACTTTCCTTGAGGTGGATAGATATTTTACCCCCTCTTCTATTTTCTCTCCTTCCTTCTCTTCTTCCCATGGCCACCTCAGTCCACCCAAACAGTATACATTACTATTTCCTGCTTCAACATAGTCTATAAGTATTGTTCCACTCCGCACACTTACCATGCAGCAACTGTCTTCCACTCTTGTAGCTCTGTGTCTTTCAACAGGCATTGATTGCTATTAAAGTGTGTAATTTTAGCTAACAATATAAAAGGCTTTTGTGACATAATCATGAAAAAAGCATTTCAGCACAGTTGTTGTACACTTTTCTGGTTAAAGTGCAAAAGCTAGTGCCAGCAACTTTCCATTATTCAGTTAAATAAATTGTGATCTATACATGCAGATGCTAGTGGCATTGCTAGAAAGTCACCAAAAAGCCAAGAGAAAAGATATGTGCTCGATCCTAAACTGTCCAAATCCAAATTCAGTTGTCCATGCATTAGAACATAAATGCAGTCTTGTTCTTTTGAGGACACTACCTATGGAAAGTTTACCTAAATATTCACTTCAGAAAAATAAATCACAGTCTTATGCATCTAATTAAAAATGTTTAGTAAGCTACTGACTTCAAACCTTGTTCTCATACTGCTCCTCTGTAGTCTACTGCCCCTCCTTCCCTCAGCATACACCCTTCTCTGCTTCCCCTGTAACCCACCACACTTCCCTATCTCTAGTCTTGACATAACATTATTTTCTCTTCCCTGCCAGTGCATTAGCTTTTCAAAGGTGGTAAAAACACATATTTAAATGCTCCTGACTTTATTAGTACTTGTTTTACTGTCGTTTTTACACTACATTTGTTTGACTGTTTGGCTGTGGTATTTACATTTTGGTTGTTTACATATTTCAGTGTTGCTACCCTTCTCAGTCTTGTTGAAGTCTGTTTTACAAATAATTCATCACTATTGTAGGTTTCTCCACAGTGCCTCATTATCTAGCATCCTCAATCTCTTATTTGTCACACTATATAGATGTTCCTTATCATACCTGAACTATTGTGCTAGTGAATAAGTCCTTCCTTCTTTGCATATTTGCAAATAAGAATGAGCAATACATCTGAAAGATTGCCATGATGCTCAGCTCAGTGCTTCGTGTTGTTATTGTATCTACACTGACTACTACAGGTGTGCCAGTCCTGCCTTTCCTGATAACCCTTGCCACTCTGTTTCACTGTATTACTGGCCAAGGCTAACATTAATCCAAGAAATACCCCTTTACCTAGAAGTATCTTCCACTACTGCTATGATTTCCCTTTTCATTTGCCTAGGAGTGGAACACATCAAAACTAGAAATCAACTGAATGTCTCTACTCTTACTAAATATCATGGGATCATTGGAGGTTACTAGGTTAATGACTCTGGGGCCCTTACGAGCCTAGCCAAGAGTTTATCCCCAAAAAAGAAACCTTAGTCAGCACCTGTTGCCCTTGTCAATGAGGGACAAAGGTGGAACCTCTGGGACAAATTTATGGTTTCCCATCCACTCATCAAGGATGCGCTTGAAGAGGGTCAGTGAGGTGCTCTGTTGGACATGTATGGGAAGTCTATTCCAGAGATGGGGCAGCCTCTGGGAGACAAACCTGTCTTTCCAGCAGGTTTTGTTGATGTTGCATATTATATTTAGGCCTTTTGAGTGGGTAATGCAAGAGGAGTTAGACTTACAGATATGGAGTATCTCTAGTACCACAGGGTCCGATATTGCCTTTTAGGCGAGACACAGATCACCTCTGAGCAATCTGTACAATACTGAGTAAAGCAATAGTGACCTGCGCCTGTCCGCATAGGACAGGTGTTGGGGGCCGTAGATTCTCTTTGTGAGGTATTTCTGTGGCCTTTCCAATTGGTGCAGGTGTTTGTAGAGGTACATAAAAAATGGGACATTATACTCAATTATAGGCCTAATGAGGGAGCAACACAGAGAGGTAATAACCACCTTTTTTCTGGATGCAATCCATTTACTTATGAGATGAACCAAGTAAAAGCCTTTTCTGACCACTGCCGCCACAGGATAATGTGAGATTGTTATCCACCTGAGTACCCAGATCTCTTGCCACAAGTTGTGTCTTCGGGGGTTGCCATTGATTTGGTAATCAATAGGGGCCACTACATGATGGTTGAATGTGAGATTGTTGTCAATCTAAGTACCCACATCTCTCAGAACAGGTTGTGTGCTTGGGGGGGTGGTTGCTGTTGATGTGGTAATCATTAGGGGCCATGCTTTTGCCAAATGTTATGATAATACATTTATTTGCATTTTATGATGCTTTTTTGCCCTAAATGATATCCTGCCCTAATCAGCCACTTCCTTACACCTCCCCATAACCTGTTTCCATACCCTGTACCTATCCTTTGACTTCATTCTTTTCAGTCTCCTGTTTTTAGTTTCCCAACACTCTTTCTTGCTCTACTTTTGTGTTCCCCTTATTTGCCCTGCCATGATTGGCCTTCCTCCTTCCTGACACCTCCTCTCCGCAGCTTTGCCACTCTCCATCACACTTCCCATCTCTGTTTCTACAAACTCCAAGTCTCTAGCATAGCACATATCTTCCACCTATCACAGCTACTTCATTAAGATTGTGTCTCATATCACATGCAATTCAGCATCCTTTATTCCCTTCACCAATACTCTGCGCACCCCATTTCCACCTTCCACCTCCCTATATCTTTCCCTAATCTAAGCTTTCTATACTAATCCCTTTTACACCAATAACCCACACAAAGTTTAATTAATTATCTGGTCATGCCTTTGCTTTCCCTTTCTTGACTTGTGTACAAGAAGAATGTATCATTTGCTGTCCGTGGCTTGTGTGTCACTCCTTGTATATCAAGTGTTCTCAAATCTATTGAACACTCAACAACACTGCTCTAGACTGCATACTTGAATGAACTATGTAAGTGCTTTAGAAAAAACTTTAAAAATGTGTCAATGAAGGCAAATTTCTGACAACTGCTGTTTGAGTACTAAGAAACCATTATTTATGCAGATGTGATAGAAAATAGCAAAATTTCTCTTAAAAATAGGGTTTTATATGACATCTCATGTTAGCTTTGGTTCTGCCATCCTTGTTGGTAGTTGTTCACACTTTGTAACACTATCATGTTTATCAGCGGTTTGTCGGATGTGTGCCACTGGGCATGTATATCTTACAGCAACCAGGAAAGTTAACATTTTGTACTTTCCTTTCAGTCTTACTCCACAAATATTATTATTGCTTTTTTCAGTTAGGGCAAGGCATCTCACATCTTAACATACACTAACTGACTAAAGTCTGAACCAAGTCTGACCCTTTACAATGAATGTCTCTCATTTGTTGCCCTGTCTTATCTCAAAATTCAGTGCACTGGATGTGACAAATGTCTCCCCGTTGCAACCAGTGTCCTAAATACCCTGTAGAAAACACACCAAGATGTGCACTCCTTGCCTACTACTTGTTAACTTATTACAGAACAAAATCTCATTATTCTGTCATGTATAGCTCCTTCAATGGATTTATTTGCTACAGATATGTTACTGGCATACCATATACATATTTATAATTTCCATTTAAATGTTTATACAGATTATGTTACTGGAAATGCCTTGTAATTGCTGTATGTATTTCATAAATGATTACCTTAAATTTGAACTTGTTTGTATAATCATTTAACATGGCAATGTCTTTGGCCAGACTTCAGCTGTGGTCCAATCAATGTTGTTAATGTAGTGCATATTTACAAAAGTTAATCAATAGCTCATGTATACTGCTCCATTCAAAAATCCCTGGAAATACTAACAATTTTATGACCACTATTATCTTCAATTTGCCTTTGTAATGTCAGAGATTCTTTTCATAGCACATGAAGGGTATTTTTGTGGTACTTTTCCACTCTGTAATACAGAAGTTTTATTTATGTATGTATGTATTTATTTATTAGTACGTATAGATACCAGATTCTTAGTCTGTCATAGTCTGTAGGGAGCTGAATCTAGTAGATGCACTATATTCACCTGCAATGTAACTTAACTACTTCATGTCTCCTATACCTACCCATTTTTTCCTGCCTGTCTCCTCTATCTTGAGATGTGCATTAATTTCCACAGCCAAGTTTGCTCATCTAGCATCTGGTACCATTCACTGATCTGGGGTCTGATGGGCCCTGATCTGGTAATTCTTGACATTAACTTGAGGAGCAAGGTCTGTTGTCATGATCTGTACCTTCAAGAAAAAAAAGTCATCATACTTAAAGACAGAGAAAAAAGCTCTTTCAGTCTCAAATGTAGCAAACCACTTTCTGTATTTGTAGCAAGGGGCTTACTATATCTTATATGCACATAAAGCATTAAAAGTGCTTTAGCCCTATCAGCATTTAATTTCTGAAAGCTTACAGACTGAATCCAGTACTAAGTGACCTAGGCAGTTGCCTAGGGCCCGTTGACTGCCACAACATTTTGTCTTAATTAAGCAATTAAAAATTTTATTTTTGCATTCCTTCTTTAAGGACACACTCTGTGTCTGTAGTCTGTACATTTGTCTTTAGTATGATGCATTAATTCTCCGTCTATGTGTGCATCTTTAGTCCAGTGCACACACTCTCCATCTATGGCATTTTCATACATTGTACCTTCACATGAATTGATTTCTCAAATGTGCATTGGAATTTCCATTTAGGGGTGCCATGAACCAGAGAAAATGCTACTTACTACCCTCCTTTGTAGAACGCATGGAGTGCTGCTCTGTGTGTGTGTGTGTGTGTGTGTGTGTGTGTGTGTGTGTGTGTGTGTGTGTGTGTGTGTGTGTGTGTGTGTGTGTGTGTGTGTGTGCGTGTATGTGTGTGTGTGTGTGTGTAGGTGTAGATAAAGCCCTAGTAAGGGATGGCAGGTTAGTTAATTAACTTGCTCAGGCTCAAGCCCTGTATCTTGGCTACAGGAGACAAGAACCTTAATCCTCTACACCAACTACCAGACTATTCACTTGGTCATTACAGTTCACCAAAAATGTTCTAAAATTGGTAATTTTATCTTTTATTGGTTCATACATTTTGTTTCATGTCTTAAGGGAAACATTTTTCAAAACCACAGGGGTGAATTTTCAATGAATGTGAGTTTCAGTGCATTTTCAAGGAAAGTGAGCTTCAATGCATTTTTCAAGGGATGTGAGATTTCAGTGCATTTTCAAGGAATGTGATCTTCAAAGGAAGAGCAGTTTACTGTTGCTCATGCTAAGTCTGTTTACAGTGTGCAACTGTCTTGTTTTAGCAAATGGCTGTCAGTGTTTGTGCCATGAAATTTGAAAGTAGTGTTAGTAGAACAATCAGTAGCATACTTACCTTTGGTGCAGAAGGCTGTGCTGTGAGTTCTACTCCCACACCATGTAGATGGATTGCTGATATTGCAATGCACTTTAAGGGAGGGGGTCTTGTACTCCTGAGTGTGCTGTCATTTGGATGATGTATTAAATTGGTCAAATCTTCTCTAGTAGTATAATTACCATCAAGGGTCTCCCCTGAAATGATGCTACTAACCTAGTGGGACTAACCTGGTCAACAAAGGATTTTTAAATTAAATCCATATCACTGCCTTCATTTCAAAAGTAAAGAAGAAAACAGTATGCACTCTGACAATTTTGTGCAGTGTTTATGGCAATTGTGAGGAGAGACACAAGTAATGGGATACCAGAATTGCTGGGGGGGGGGGGTGCTGGTCTATTCCCCTGCCCAGGGCTCCATTTCACCATGATCTAACTCAGGATTAGCTTGCCTCTCCTGATCACACCCCCTAAGACTTTGCACCCAGTGTGGCTGCCACTGTGCTCATCCTCTTTATGCTGCTGATTTATTCCTTGTGAATGCTTGCTGAGCTTCTCTTCTCTACTGCTTACCGAAACAGTCAATTTCCTCACTGAAATGTAGTGAGAAGTTTTAAAATCCAAGCCTTTTTTCCCAGTTGTAAAGGCACAAACAAACAGACACACACACACACACACGTCACAATTTGTTGAATGTGCAGGCATGAACAGACTTTAATGCAAGATTGTGGGACAGATGAGTTTAGATTCCTTTTTCCACACTGTTGCAGAAACTTGGAGTCTGATTTTTTGCTGGGGATCTGAGTGTTGGCAATTTTGCAATTCTGTATAATAATAGTTTTTAATTAATATATATATAATATACTCTCATACTTAAATATCTATAGCTACACAGACACATAGTTATAGCTATCTATATAGCTATAACTACATATATATATATATATATATATATATATATGATTATATCATGAATAGTAACCATGTTAAATGATTGAAATGATAGAAACACAAAGCATCAAACAAAACATGTTGACCATTCATAATAGCAATAGCACAAATAACCAAAACTCAATATAAGGTGAATGGCTAGGGTCAGGGCAGCAGTTAGCATGCATTACTATGGTGCGCAGAGGGGCTTCACCATATATAGCTTACTACACTTTTATATTAATAATAACAGTATCTTTAAACAATTTAGTTAACCACAAACCTGATGCAAATCCATAAGTAATGGCTTCTCATTTTACATGCAATAGCATGATGGCTTATCAGTGTCAAATTCAACAGATTCCTTGCACTTCAACCCTTTCCATCTTAAAGAAATGCCTATAGGAGCTCATGCGAGAGTTTTGGCTTAAGATCCCTGTAACATGAATTGAACATTTTTTCAAGTCTTGGAACTGGCTGTAATAATAAGAAAATATAGACAATGCTGTATCCTGCACTTGCTTGATGGGTGACCAGACCTGCTGAAAATGCATTTATAAATTGTTTTCCAAAAGTCTTGTTTACACTGATAAAAATGGATGCAGTGTAGTTATCTTTAGAGAATTCATCAGTGGTCCAGTGACTTACTTCTGGAAGAAACTATGAAAATAATAACTGACATACTACAGATAATAATTAATAATTATTTCCAAACTAACTATATAATGGAAAACAATGCTGTAACATACACTAACCAAACCAAAAGGATAAAATCACAACTTTATTTTACAGATTACGAAAAAATAATGTAGTGATCAAAGGAACCATAACTGATTTAATGAGCCATTTGCAGTTTCACTGTAGCATCCATGTGCACATATCTGGTTGATCCTGCCAGTAGCATATGCTTGTCTCAAAGATTAAGCCATGCAAGTTTCAGTGTACATGAACGCTACGGTGAAACTGCGAATGACTCATTAAATCAGTTATTGTTCCTTTGATCGCTCCATTATTTTTTATGATCTGTAAAACAAAGTTGTGATTTTATCCTCATTCAAAGTGGTAGAGGTTCCTGCATCCTCACAGTGCTTTAATTTTTTGTTTTGAATTAATAATTATTTCATGATCTTTGGCTTGCTCACATTTTAAACCCATGTGTCTTGTCCTTCAACAACAGTTCCTTACCTGTTCAGTGTTTCTTTGAAAACTGAACTTCATCTATCTGTGGGTGTAATTTCTTTGGTTCTACTATGAAACACCTTTTCCACAATCCCAAGCTTTGGAAGTGTTGAAAAACAATGCCCAAAACACATAAGGTTGAAAAAGTTTTCCTGGAGGCAAGCCCCCTACATCCCTCAAACTTGTATACCGAATTCATGGTGGCAACGACTTGAAGAAGGAAGAAGTCTCACAAAGGAAGGGAATCGTTGCCAGTACACACTTAAAAATCATGCTGGCTATGAATTTCTATGGAAAACAGTGATCAAGGATATGTTCTCCTACTTTTTTTCTTCAGGTTACTGATGTTCAAGGAATTTCACCTCAAACACTTAAAGAAGAGCCAATTTTGGTTTATGGAACACAATGTTTGAATTCTGTGTTTTGAAAATAAATTTTTTCCTATATTCACTGAAGAAAACACAAAGGCTTTTGTGTGTGTGTGTGTGTATGTGCTCAGAGCAAAATATTTTTTTTTGAAAATCCCTAGTTCTAGGCTCAGGCATTTGGCCAGTCTTGGAAAAACAAGGACAAAATTGCAACTTCTACTTCTGTACTACTTTTCTACTTTGTACATCCAGTATATCTCAGATCGTTAAACAAATTGTATTTATTCAGGATGAAAAAAGGTTTAAATGGCAGAAGGTATTCAGCAGTACAGAAACGAAGCTTGGAAACAAATTATATGAAAAGAAAAATATTAGTCAAGGTGCTGAAAATAACCCCTGCTCTTCTTATGAACAATGCCTTGTTCACTTTTACTTCTACATGAATACCTTTCTAGACAGATCCTGATATAGCAGGAAAACCCATTGTTATTGTGTAGCTCTTCTCAAGTGCCCAGAGTTTCAGGTCTGATCTGTGTTTACATGTTAGATTTAAACCAGAACCAGTACTTCTACATTTAGTGGTAGGTGTTCTGCCTGCCAAGCCATGCTGGCACCATACATAAGTTTTTGTCTGGTTAGTAATTGTAACTCAACGATTACATTGGTCTTATAATAACAAAAAAAATAATTTCACCACATTAAAATGTTCTAATACTGCAGTACTTTTTGGTAACTAGGTAGTTTCAATGAAATAATAAATGTTCCTTTATAAGAAAAGCATGGGATGACAAGGGCAGTAATTGAGGTATGCTCAAAGACACAACAGGCACATAGGAGCTAATGGATTTAAACCCAGAAATTTACTCTTATCAAGGGCTGTATTATTATGGTTATACTGCTATATTGTGATTTTAGGAGTCTGATGAAAACAACACAGCGTGCCTGCTCTGATGGCTTACAGGGATAAAGTCCTAACTATGATTCAGGTGACTCACATTAATTTAGCAGCTTAGGTGCTAACAGGTTAGGATGGACATGTCCATGCTAGGGATGAGAAAGGCAACAGAGAGCAAGATGCATACAGCCATATTCTATTGGGGAAGGGATAGCACTGCAGTGTGCAGCCTGGGGGTGGGTTTTAAACTCATCATAACACTATGTGGTGAGAGATTCATTGCTATTTGTACAGGAACATGCCCTTGCAAGAAGAAGGTACTGCTGTCCCCGCAGTGATGTGGGCAGCTCATGTCTCCACCCAGGCTGTTGAGTTTGGACATGCTGCCTTCATCACCAGGGTGCCAGTGAGAACACCAGCAATCCAACCCTTGTGGCTGCCTATATGAGGGCCCCTCAGGACAGCTTTTGCCCTTATACTGCACTGTAGTAATTGACTAGTACAGTGGAACCAAGGCTCATTGTGATGATGATCAGCTTGTCTTAAAAAATATAGAGGCAATTGATTGAAGTTTAAGTTTACCTCTACTTTGTAAACACACTTTGGTCAACAAAACAGATGGTTGACAGTTTTGTGAGATCACACAGTCACTGAGGATGGGGAATATGCTCTTATCACAGCCATTGTGCAATCTCAGAGTCGGATTAAATAATTAACCAGGGTGTGGTGGTCACATTCCCCCAAATGGGGCATGCATAGGGGCTTGCTCCTCCTTGCAAAAAACACTGCTTGAAAGCTTGCATAGTCCAAGGGATAATCTTGGATGGCATGCAAAAGTGAGCCATTTGTTTCTCGACATTGATGTGTTGACATTAGTGATGTTGATATTTCAGCAAATTGATGATTGCCACTATACATATATATATATATATGTGTGTGCGTGTGTGTGTGTGTGTGTGTGTGTGTGTGTGTGTGTGTGTGTGTGTGTGTGTGTGTGTGTGTGTGTGTGTGTGTGTGTGTGTGTGTGTTCTACATGCTTGCACTTGTGTTTTTCAGAAATGTGTTTTTATGTTTATGATATATATTT
Source organism: Protopterus annectens (assembly GCF_019279795.1). Taxonomy (NCBI): domain Eukaryota; kingdom Metazoa; phylum Chordata; order Ceratodontiformes; family Protopteridae; genus Protopterus; species Protopterus annectens. The sequence goes on along the minus strand of NC_056740.1, from coordinate 172,677,573 downwards.
TCAGTTTTATTCATTGCAGCTAGAAGAGCAAAATGTCATCATTAAAATGTTTATTGACTCATTGTGGTATCATTATGAACATTTAATTTATAACAAAAATGAGGAAATACAGATCTTAATAAAAAGGTAGCTATATCAAATGTTACATCCTGCAGAAACGATGAAATGCATTTGTTATTAGTATATATGTTTACCCAGACACATGCATACACATTGACATAGATTACAGGAATGATACAGAGCAGGCAGCATGATACATTATGCATTAATCACGACTAATGAGACTTTCAATTTCTTTTTTATCATCTGTGTCGCTTTACCTTCTGGTTTGTTACTGGTTAAATAAGATATGATATTGTATGAAATTGTAATATATGGAATGTTACATTTATTCTGAATTCGATGCTATGTGTATATATTTTTTTGTAATTATGTTCATCAACTGTACTACTTTTGTTAATCCTTCTGAGTCTTTCTAGATCAGGTTTCTCTGGGAATCTGGGAATCCACATAAAGTGCAGCACAGAATCTATAGTATTCACAGAGGTAACATATTTTACAGAAGAGGAAGCAGATAAATTTCAAAACAAAACTGTTCTTTGTGAGTGTGTGTGTGTGTGTGTGTGTGTGTGTGTGTGTGTGTGTGTGTGTGTATCTGTATGTTTCAGCATCTAAAGATTACAGTAACTTTTTTTTATGAATAGGTTGGTATGCCATGTACATTACAGACGAGACATAGTCAAAACATTTGTCCATCAGATGGAGTACAATACTAATGTGCCTCATTTTTGTTTCTGTTTTTCCTTTTTTGTAGTTGAATGTATACTGATAGCTTCATTGCTCAGAAAGATGACATAAGTTATAAACGTTTAGAAATCTGAACTTCTACAGTGCCTTCTGAGTTAACAGACTATTAGGTTTATCATTGAGTCTTAAAAGTCTACCATTATAGTACAAAAGAATAAAATAGAATTTGATTTTTGAATTGCTTCCATGCATGTTCTATCCCCAAATGCTTTGCAGAACAGTGAATCTGATATCAGTAAGTGTGGAGAGACTATTCAAAGAGACTTAATCAATGGGCAAAGGATGCAGCAGAGAAAGGTTAATGTTGTTTAGTGTGTGGGCACATCTCAGGATTTTTTTCACACAAAATTGTGCATATAAAGGTAAATGTCACACAACAAAACTGAAGTATTTGGACTTTCTAAGCACTCCTTAATGACAGTATGCATTTATGTATTTGCCATAGTTAATATCAAACAATGGAATTGTTAATAGCAAAGAAATTATAAGAAACACATTAGCCTTTAGAAAAATAAGTAATGGCAATATATGTACAAAAATGAAAGTTTTTCCTTAGATGTAGCTCTTAGACAATATAATTTTTTCATCAGATCTTCATTGAGCAAGCTGGATTATCCTTAATTTTTATATGAAACTGTACCGATCAGTATTTGCTAATGATGCTAAACTCCATGGCTGTAGCAGTTGGTGTTGTTAGTGCAATGTGAATACGTCTTTGTCATTCTCTGCACAACATATGAAAATGGCTGTGTGTATGAAAGTGTTCTTTTTCTTTTTCTCAAGCTGATTATCAATATATCTACAGCTGTATCTCTTTGTTTTTATATATATATATATATATATATATATATATATATATATATATATATATATATATAGGGGTTCATGTCAGTACATCGACAGTTGAAAGCACCGAAAGTCACTACTTCGAAACAAAAGCATCGACCGTTGAAAACATCGACAATACAGTCACGTAAAGTAAAGTAAAGTAAAGTCACAAAAACAAGTGCTAACATGGGTCCTGCAAGGGGGAAGTAAAGGATATGATATGATACTGTACCCATACTAAACTCCGCAATATCATATCCTTTACTTCCCCCTTGCAGGACCCATGTTAGCACTTGTTTTTGTGACTTTACTTTACTTTACTTTACGTGACTGTATTGTCGATGTTTTCAACGGTCGATGCTTTCGTTTCGAAGTAGTGACTTTCGGTGCTTTCAACTGTCGATGTACTGACATGAACCTATATATATATATATGTGTGTGTCTGTTTGTGTGTGTGTGTGTGTGTGTGTGTGTGTGTGTGTGTGTGTGTGTGTGTGTGTGTGTGTGTGTGTGTATGCACATATACATAATGATATATACTTTCTTTATATCTTCTACTTTACAGGGGTACCAGCTATCTGCATGTCTGCCACCTCATCTCACATATTTTATGCATTTTCCTATAATTGTAAGGATTTTCTTTTCCTATTTTAATCTATTTCTTTGCGCTTTGAATTTATAAGCTGTTTCTACATGCATTAGTATCATAGATCACCACTTAAATGTTTCTTGAAGGCCTTTATTATGTAGGGATACAATGTTATTCAAAATATGTGTATTTCCATCAACCTTTTTCATGGTTCCATTATTATTTTTTTCCACTGATTGGTGGTGAGATTTTCATTTTTTATAGGTTCTTAGTAAGCATGGGGCTTAGGGGACCATCAAGAAGCTCAGCCATAACATGCCTCATAATGCAGTATTGTTGTAAGTTAACATTTTCCCCCATAAAGTAGATCTTTCCCTCATAACTAAGATGAAGATTTGTGGTCAGCCATCTGCTCATCATGATTAATTTTAAAGGTGGCTGGGGAAGTAATCTGTTTGGTATGTAACAGCAGCGTGTTTCAGAAACAGGGACTCTACTAAGATTCAGCACTGTAGTGCATGGCATATAAATATAGATGTTCTCCCTATACTGAACTTCAAGTTACAGTAAAAAGCCTACTAGATGACTCAAAATAGGTCTTGTTTAAATAAACAAAACTGAACTAAGTACAAATGCATCTGAACCGTTTGGAACAAAAGGAATACAACATTTTCCCATTCATTCTGTAACACTAGCTCTCTGGGTTTCAGAAAAAAAATTTAAAAGAGTACATCAATTCACACAGCAAAATTCAAGTTTTACATAGCTTTGTAATAACTTAAACCTCATGCAGCTGAGGCCCATGAGATGTATTCAAATTTTCCCTTTAGGACATAACAGTGTTTCAGCTGCCTGGCTTGTAAATGTCCATGATTTCTTTTTTTTTTTAAGTCATTGGAATGCTGTGGTGGTACGGTGGTAGCATTGTTATCTCACAGCAAAAGGTTCTCCCGTTCGATTCTTGGCTTGGCTTGGGAGTGCCTTCTGTGTGGAGTCTGCATGTCCTCCCTGTGATTGGGAAGCATTCGAAAGACATGTGTGCGTAAATAGGTGTGCCTTTGTTGAAGGTTGGGTGTCGAGCTGGCACCTCGGCGTTTCATAAAAATCTACTGCCAATCATTAGCGGACCAGAGTTCCATTGTGGCAACCCCTTACCAGGAAAAGCCGAAAGACAAACAACAACTGCTGCATTCAGGCCAATAAAACCAAACCTCACTAGCTGTAGACATGCCATGTTTTGCTCTTTTGCTGAGGTCATCAGTACAGCAAAAATGGATTGTTTGGCCATACTTTGGAAACACAGTGCTTAAACCAAAGCCTGATGTCCATAAACATTAAGGTGGCTACAATATATCACTAATAACATCCAAGCAAAAAGGGTAAAAAGTTCACACTGACTAACCATTCATTTAAAACTACTACAAAGACCAAGCCAAGCTAGAGACTTCACTGTGTAATACCTCAAACCTCCTGTAGCAGAGACCCATCAGATATAGCTGAATCATCCATTAAGTTTGACCTCTGAAAAAGGTGCTCTTCTAAACTTTCTGGCGTATACACACACACACACACACACACACACACACACACACACGCACAGACACACACACACACACATGCACACACACGCATTGCATCTGTCTTAAAGGTACATTGTTAATGCTAAACATCTGAGTTGAGTGCTTTCTTTCCACACCGGCAGTCTCAAGTGTCTTTACAGACAATAAAAAAAATGATGTACTTTCCTTGTTAGACACAAGCTGATAATTCAGCACTGTATCTAACATCAATAACTTAATATCTCCTGATAAAGGGCTCCTGTCAGCTCAAAAGCTTGAGTAGTTTCAAAACGTAGATTGGGTCAACAGAAGGTTTTCTTATCTCCATGTTCAAGTTTGCGTTAAATGCCAAGGGTTCATTTTATTATTCATTCTGCATTTTTGAAATTCTGACTTCAAAAGAAATGCTTAGCTGTGAAAAAGCTGGTCCTAAAATTGATCATTCTTGGTCAGTGCTGTTCCCTGTTTAACAAATATCTCTGCTGGCATACGAATCTGCAATGTCTCAACTATTTTACTGTCTGTTGTCTCTAACCTCTGCTTGATATTCATGATTTTCAAATGTTCTCTGTTAAAACAGGAGGGATATGACATATATGAAAAATATAACAGTTCTACTTTATTTTGTCTAGAAAAGATGTAGTCCACCAGCAATTTCTAATTAATTCATTAATCTTGGGTATTCAGAATACAGCACAATTTGTTGTTTTCCTTGAACACTTCTTGCAGTTTTCTTAACCCTGATATTATCCATAACAACATTCTAAGTTATGCATTTATCTAAATATTCAATAGTCAGGTAATTTATTGAAACTAAATGCATTCATACTATGTCAGTAAAAAATTGTAAGGTTTCTTCATGATGTAGCTGTCTGTTATTTAAGTAGCATCCACAAATATTGGCAGCATAAATTAGCATCAATGAAATTATACAAAATAATTCTTTAGACTAGAGATGTTCAGCAGCCAGATGCATTGTTATCTTTTTACTAGAGCACAGTTAGCCACTTTTTGCTTGTACTCTGTAAAAACTATCTGAAATTTAAAAATTATTAGTTGACATCCTTTAACGTAAGCACTACAATATAAATATCTTATTTGATGTTACTGAATATAGTATACAAGCTTCTTAGTGCAAAATATTCACAAATCTGCAAATAAATAACTCAGACTTTAACTGCAGGTGCCTTTGTCCTCTGAGGTAAGTCAAAGGCTATGAACCTCAGTCATATTTTTTCCTTTACTGCTCAGTTGTCTTATCTGTGTGTATGTGTGTGTGTTTGTGTGAATGTGCATGCAGGTATGTGCACATGTGCATGTGTATTTGTGTGTGTGCCTGTATGTTAGAAATATCTGTCTTGTGGTCTATTCCGATAATACTGTTGAAAAATGCTTCCTTGTAAAATACTGATTTCATTATTAAAAGTTTTTTGGTTGTCGCTGCATAAATCATTCATTAAGTCATAATGTGTGTGTGTGTGTGTGTGTGTGTGTGTGTGTGTGTGTGTGTGTGTGTGTGTGTGTGTGTGTGTGTGTGTGTGTTTTTATGTATCTTGAGATCGGTTGATTCCCTTTACTTTCTCTTCTTGCACCCATTGAGTACCAGTATATATAAAACAGGTAACTGGAGAATGAATAAATGAACAAATCTAGGATGTTTACCATTCTAAAGAGTATCTCCTGCTTTAGCAGTGATATGTAAGGCAATTACAAGTATCCCCTGTATTCAGATAACTGGTTAGTAGCATACTTTACATGACTGAAAATATGGCCTTTCCTGCTGAGGTGTGAAATAGAAGAATGGGGTAGTAGACCGTAAGAGGTTGAATCATACCTCTCAACCTCTAGTGTAAAAAGTCTGGACAAAGCCTGACAAAATGGGGGGCAAAGGCACAAAAATAGGGACAGATTTTAAATATTGCTCTTATAAACTTAGTAAGTTGCTAGAGTAACAGGATTTGTTTTAACATACATTTTCTGAAGGATTTGAAGTCTGAAACTGAAATGTATATAATTATTTAGTGATTTCAATCCTCAGATCATCACGGTGATTTGCCAGAAAACTACACATTTTATGAGGAATAGACCAAAAATATGATGCAAAAATCTGGACATTCTGTGAAAATCTGTACAGTTGAGAGTTATGGATTGAATCCTTCCTGCTGTAGCTTTACTTTTAAATGAAGTAGTCGGACAGTCCTACAATTAACTGGTACCCAATGAACCATGGAAATGGAGGTCTACCACTGCTGTGAAAACTAGGTTTCCTTCTTATAATACTGTTTCAGAAATAATATAGACTAGAAACTTTTTATTCAGCCAAGATAAGCACTTCCATCTTACAGCAGACTTCACACATCTGAAGAACTCTACTGAACGAAGAAAGCGGTTATCTCTGAGTTGCAAAGTTGTTTTACAAAGCCTTGTTTAAATATATTAATATGTTTAGCAATTACAAAGCCTTGTTTAAACATATTAATATGCATAATGATCACAGTTTTAAGTTTTTTTTATTGTTGATTGTACTGAGCAAGACTTGGGGTGGGGTCCTTGGAAAGATTATTTGGAAATGAAAGAGCTTAAATGGCAGCCTAAAACACATTATTGGGCTAAATTTGGCTTAAATGAAGTTACATCTATTGGCAGTGTACTGAAAGTAAGGTTATTCTTTTAAGTTTAGGGATGTGTGATTTATTATTGCTATTTTTCACATATACATATAAACAATTTTTTTTTTTTGCAATTTTACATTTTAATTAATATATTTATTGTATTTACATTTCAATTTAAATACTTTAATTTTTTAACATGTCTGTACATTCTGAGATTTTTGCTACATACTACAATGAAAGGGTTAAAACATCTACGAATTAAGCATTAACATATGTAATGCTTTGACTATTTCAGAGGAGTTTAAACTGTTTAAGAAGTGATGATATATAGCTGTGCATTCTGATGAAGTCCCATTTTACCAGGGAAGAAAGCGCTTAATTTTTTGGGACATTTGGTTGTTTGTCTTAATAAAGAAGTGGTAATGTGCTCCTGTTTGGTTGTTTTTGTTGAATTCAGTGTTCAGAAGGCATTTTCAGTTCCTGGTACACCACAAGGACCAATCTTGTGACCCACTCTCTTTAATATCTTCATCAATGACCTCCACAAAACCTGTAAAATGGCATCCCTAGTACAGTGTACAGGTGATGCCACAGTTATCTGCATCACAAAAAAGCATCAACAAATTACAAGAACTTACCCAGGAGTCTTTTTCCTCTTTTGAAACCTGCCTGGATCTGCCCATTGTTTCGTAAACCCAAGTAAATCCAAATTAATTCTATTTACTCTCAAACAGCTTACAATCAACACAACCTCCTTCTCAGTTACCTCATCCAACAAAACAAAAAATTGAACACTTCACACATACTAAATTTCTTGGTATCTGTGCATATGAGAACCTAAAATTTGACACACATCCAAAATATAGAGAAAAAAATCACACTAAGAACTGCATTCTCTGTATAGCCGAACCATATCACTCATAGACTATAAGAAAAGACATCACCACATTGCCTGCTCTAACATATTTTGCATCATTCCTTAACAACATCCAAATGATCTTGCTAAACAAACTTGAGCAATGTTACCACAAAATAGCACAATTCACAGCCAACCTTCCAAACAGAACCCACCACTGTAGTGCCCTAAGGGAATTACAGTGGCTGGAATTCAAACGTTATCTAACCTACACACAACTTCCACAAATCCATAACACTGTGTATAAACCTAACAACTGTCCATCTATTTCCAACCTCATACAAATATATGACCCTTCCAAGCCACCACTTTCATCAGACAAATACCTGTTATCTGTATCCAAAAAACTACTGTAGGATAAGCACTTTACTTTCTGTAAAATGTAGCATTTCTTCCCAGACCTCTGCTGAAAATGAGACTTGTGCCCAGTCAGACTTTCCCATTATACAAAAGCAATAAATAAATAAATAGATACATACATAAATAAATAAATAAGTAGGCAGTCATGCATCTGTTTTGAGGGTTGTGCAGGTACAGGTACAGGTGTCAGACAGATATTTTTGACTGGTCTTCAGATTTGAAAGGTTATGAGAATGTTTAAGGTATAAGGGGATAGAGTTCCAGGAGTGGGCTACATAGTTGGAATAGCAAACAACTTTCTGCTGACAGCAGTGGTTTGTAGGTAGTGAGGAACATTTTCTTTCTGGATCAAAGTGGTCTATCAGGGATGTATTTGTGCAATAAGTCTAGTAGTTCTGGTTATTCTGGTTTGTGTAAAAGTTTGTGGACTAAGATGAGTTAAGTAGAAGTGGGTAATTCAAACCAATGAAGCTGATTAAGGGCTAACCAGCGATGGATTCTGTTTGGTAACTTAGTGGTAAATGTTGTTATTTTATTATAGTACTGGTTTAGTTTATTTTGGATGATAGCATTGCAGTAAATCAACTCCAAACCCCATAGGTACAATACACCCTTTAGCCACATTCGTAAGCATCTGGTGCTATGGATATGTACTTTCCAATTGTCTATGTAGCCAGGTTGGTTGAAATTGGAATGCTGAGACAATTTAGCAATTGTCTCATGTTAACTGGCAATTAACTTCTGCTTAAACAAACTGACATGTTGTGAGGGGCATGCATTATAATTTGCAGTTATATTATGTTAAAAGCTCTCACAAGAAGCCACTATAAACAAGAAGGAGGTTGTCATTACCACACGCCACCACACAAAACCAATAACTCACAGCCAAACTCTTACAACTACATATGCTGAGACACTTAAATGTACCTAAACCAAAAAGCTCTCCTAAAAGAAACCTAAGAAACAAGTACCCTTAGCAACCTCACAAACACACAACACAGGCAGCAGCCATCATGAAACATATATCTATGAGTCCAGTTGTTTCATATCAAAAGCCCATAAGGCAAACCAACACATAGTCAAATATCCTAGTTATAGGTGACTGCATAGTAGGATGCATTTATGTACTACTCAATAGGCTGTGCAAGGAGAGGATCACAGTTGGATGGTTATCAGATGCCAGGATTTGCCACATAACACATGCACTCAGGTCCAAGAACCACAAGTAGACATATGACATAATCATAGACCGCATTGGTATAAATGAGTTGAGACATATCTTCCTAGACCATATGAAGACAGAGATAATGGAGTTCTCAGAATATGTGTTTGAGGCAGCTGTAAACACTAGTGAAACACTAGTTTCATTGTGCTAGATAGCATACCGGGCTACGTTCTGGTCAGCCTGAAACAGGACTTGTCGGCCTCCAGATGAATGGAGGACAACAGTTATCCCCTTTCACAAAAGTGAGATATCAACTGATCTAGGTAATTATTAACTCATAAGCCTGATCAGCCTCATCTGTAAGGCTGTGAAAAGGATCATAATGGAGTTAATTAATAAGACCATAGGAAACATACAGACTTTTCACTCAAGCCAGTTTGTATTCCTTAAAGGGAGATCCTGTTTACTTAACCTGGCTGACTTCTTCAAGAAGGTTACAGAAGCAATGGATGAGGGCAAATCAGAACACACCATATCTATACCTTGCAAAGTCATTTCATAACAACCCATATTCAGGCATCATAGGTAAACGCTCCCGGTTAAATGTAAACACATATAACTGGTAGGATAGTAAATTTGTTTACAAGTAGAACCCACAAAATTAAGGTGTGAGACTCAACCAATTCCAAAAGACCTGCCACTAGTGGTGTACCCCAGGTTCAGTTCTTGGGCTACTCCTCTTTGGTCTTTATTTTTTGGAGGTCAAAGTAAATGTTTAAAGTTCATGGCTATTTTAAGTTTGCAGATGACTGTAAACTTGGTGCCATCATAAATTCCCCAGATGACACCAATATCCTCCAAGAGAGCCTTTCCCAAACAAATAGCTGGTGCCTAAACCGTGGAGTAAAACTGAATGCAAAGAAGTGTATAAATAGTATCCTTCAGCAAGCATGACCACCCTTTTAGCTATTACACAGACAACACACCCCAGAAAATTGATCCTGTAGTCATGGATCTGGAAACCCATGTTTACAACAAACTGTCCTTTGATCACCACTAATCCATTATTGTAAGATTGTCCTTTTCCATCACACAGTTTGTATGGCATCCAGGTGTAAGAATGCAACCATTGCATTATACTTTGTCCTCATTAGGCTGATCATTGAATATAATTCCCTTTCGGTATGCACCTGTCTAAAGACTTGACATAAGTAGAATCACCACAATGTTTTCTCACTTAAAGGAATAATGATTTAAATCAAAAAAACTATGCAGACTTTTTTCTTAGGATCATACAGGCTACTAAGCCTTCCATATAGAGCCTGACCAGATGCTAGTGTGCTATATACATTAGCAAGCTCAATGGTGGTGTGAACATCCCATCAAGGAGTCTGCATCTCTTCTGCAAAAGATACAGGGCATGTTGTGAGACAGATACGTATCACAGTGAATATTGGTTCTACGGAACCATCTTCCACTCCACATGAAGCATTTACTACAGGCTTGTGTGCAATAACCCCAATGTACAGAATAACTTCTTGACATTACAGAACCTGTGCTAAGATGAGATGTAGCAGTATGTTATCTATATCTTAAGCAATATCAAAGGAATCTGGTGCATCTCCAAGTGTTCAAGGTAAGACCATGATTAATACGTTAAGCATTTGTTTGATGCTGCCTTGCTGATTTTAGTAACAAATTGGGTTTTGATAACCACCCCCAGTTTGCAGTCAACAGCAAATTTGATTAGTCATATGCTCCAACAACATGATGTAAGGACAATAAACAAAGAAATGAACATAAGAAACAATATAAGGAAAATTAACCAATAAATGTATCTTTCCCACATGGAGGTCTGCAGAGGCTATTTCTGTGAAATTGTTCAAAGAAAATCTGCAAGTAATGATGCTTGATTATTTTCCTTTACAATGTGATCATTCATACTTACAACCTTGCTTGTCTGCACCCACCCATTGGTCCACTCACTTACTATCAGCTCAGAGATGCAAGTTCTTCATCAAATATGTCAAGCACATTTACCACGCAAGTGGTTTGCATGAAAGTTTATTTTTTTCACTGAGAGCGTTAGAATCAAATAACTCACTTGCAGTTCATATAAATTGTGATATATTATTTGCCTTGGTCTTCTTTAATAATTGTACATATGTAGGTCAGTCACATTCTGACAATTGTATATTCCATGTGTTTTATTTAAGCATTAGCTATTCGGTAAGACAATTTCATCTTTGATTTACACTCTTAAGGATTTCTGCAACTCTAAAGTTATTTGCTGCTTCAGCTATAATATGTTTATCATCTTTCTCAAGCAGCAAGCACTATGGAATAAAGACTGAAACAATATTGCATAGGAAGAGTGGTGATTCAATGCCAAGAGAGAGATGGTGATATTCTAATGGGGCAAAAGTCAAATGATTGTAAGACATAGCAAAGAACAGAAGGGGAACAGAAAGAAAATTAGTGGGACAGCTACCTTGTTACCTGACTGCATGCCTGAATAAAGTCAATAAGCATACCCTTTCCCATTGTTTTTTCATGTTACCACATTGTTATGTATTGACATAAACTGTTATGCTTTTGTCATGTTGCATACTTGATGCATGCTGATAAAAAGCTGAATATCATGCATTTTATTTGACATATGACAGTAATAAGTACAGTATTAAAATACTGGCTCAGAAATGCAAAAAAGTACTTTTGCAGGATGACAAGCTTTGTTATTCCCAGCATTCAGCTATCTCAAATTTAATATCACACCAGTAATTTCTATGAGATTTCCTCAGCAGAACTACAATTTCCTATTTTATTCCTTTGGTTCTAGTGCTTAGGATTGTATTTGACATTTCTTTTTTTTACTGCTAAATCTTTCATACCTCTGGAAAATTATACAGATTCTGTATGTTTATCTACAATACTGGTACCAATGTATATTTATATGTACAACAATTTGCTATCTCATATTATGCCACAGTTCTTGCACATCAGTTACATGGTTATAGATTTCAGCAGTTCTAGGTTTATCACCATATTTGGATGCCGCAGTAGTGCAGCGGTTTGCATTGTTGCTACACAGCAAGAGGTTCTTTGGTTCAATTCTCAGCTGGGGTGCCTTCTGTGTGGAGTCTGCATGCATCTGGAGCATTTCTCCCCAGGCCTCCACTAAAAATTGGTTCATTCCAAGTCAGACTTCCCTGGTAAACAAATCTTAAATAAATGAATTTGTAATTTTTCAGAATAATATTAATCATTAGTTTTGACTCATCTTGGCAGAATATGTGTACAAATGCGACCAAATGAATGACAGATAAAGATGCACATTGATAAGCAGCAGTGTGTTTTAATGCAGTATGTCTAATGCTTTTCATCGAAGATGTTAACTATTATCTTAAGTGCATTTCAGAATGCAGTATGGTTAATGCTCTTCATGGAAGAGGTTAGCTATTATCTTGGGTACATCTCAAATGAATGTTTCAGATAATAGGTAAACAGATATTGTCTTTATTATTTTAAACTTATCTGCCTAGTTTTCAGACATTTAGATGCTTTGAGAAACAAATAAGGATACATTCATAAATGCAAGAACATTGACTAAGTGGAAAGTGGAAATGCTAAAGAAAATGTGTTGGGGTAAAGTTAAATGCCTGCCACAGTATATAATATAAGGTTCCTGTGTGGGAGTTTTCATCTTCTCCAGTTCTTTTTGCTTAAAAACATTTCTATATTGTTCTGGATTTTTAGAGAAACTCATGGTTTTGGATTATAATTTAAGAAAGATACATTTCATTGACCCACATCAGAAACATTGTCATGCCTCAAAACAGAAATTAGATCTGTTGAAAGCAGGACTGAGGAGACATGCTTGGGAATTTATTAAAAGGCCTAGAAAGGCCCTGTACCCACAACCCAGAAATTTGCAGTTCAGAGACATGTTAGCCACAGTGAAGTAAGAACTCATTCTCAGATAATTAGCATGTCTCTGAATAGCAGTTACTAGTATGATGTATGTATAATTGCTGATCTGCACATTAAGGTAGTTAACTGCTGTTTGTGTAGGCATGGTATTCCCCCTTCTATCCCATGGTCACTTTTCCATACCCAAGTACACTTTCAAAGACAAACACATACAGACTCCACCACAGTTTCCTCTGACTTGTCCCTCTAACTTGTCTTCACTCCCATGGTTCCCTCACCCCCTGGCATCCATAATAGTTTATCTACTGTAATGGCACACTTGTAGTTGTTTTGGTGACGAGTGTATCTCCCCAACCACTGTAATAATTTATGTGCCATTATGGCACACTTCTAGAATCCCTGTGTCTAGTTTCCCCCTCAGTCCCAATCTATGTATTAATGCTGGTGCCATTATGGCACTTAAGTATAATTTATCCCTGGTGTTAAGTGATTCTCCCTGCTGCAATCCACAATTGATGTTTGTTGCTATTATGGTACTAAAGTAAACATTCATTCTTGGCATCTAATGAGTCCCTCCCCCTCAAACTCCCTTTTTGCTGTGTCCCGTACAGTGATGTGATGGGACTGATCATGCCAACCTGCATAGCTGAACTATTTCTTGAATCACTCATTGTGCCGATGCCTTCCTGGAGGTGGTTTCAGTGGAGGGGAGCTCATGCCTAATCTGCATATGACTATCCAGGTGGCCTCATTAGTTATTTAGCACAGCTGCAGAGCCCCAGCCCTATTTAAACCTGCACTTCTTTGCGGTAGAGTGTTATGCAGCAGTGTGTTAGGGCAGTTGCTCTAAGGGTACCACATTTGTGTACAATCTGTAGTACTTTTGTGAATTCCACATGGTCTTTCTCTCTCCCTCTCTCTGTGACCATGACCAAACATCTCAAAACTAGAAAGAAGCTCAGCAAGATATACATCATACATTCTGTTTAGTGCATGTCTGTTTCTTCTTGAATTAGTTTTGTAGCTGTGGTGGTGGTGCTGCGGTAGCGTTGTTGCCTCATAGCAAGACATTTTCCCGTTCGATTCTCAGCTAGAGCATCTTCTGTGTGGTGGCATACGTGAATGGGGCGTGCCTTCATTGAAGGTTGTGCGTCAGGGCTGGTAACCCGGTACGTAAAAATCCACTACCAATCATTAGCGGACCGGAGTTCCGCTGTGGCGACCCCTAACCGGATAAAGCCGAAAGACACAAACAAACTTACTACATTTCTTTTTCTGGTTATTGATGAAAACATTGTTTACACATTTTAATTCTTATTTCATTTTCATATGCTTTCGAATAAGTGCCTTAGAGATACATTGTATTGAAATATTGACAGAGAATTAGTAATAATAAATTAGTTTGATAATAATAATGATGATAAATATTATTATTATTATTATTATTTATTCATCATCTTTCCAACTATTCAGGGTTGGGTTCTGAAATATTTGTCCTGTATAAATTATCTTGACATTAACATGTACTCATAAGCTAACCAATAATAAATTCACCAACACATTTTATTAGTCCGCTTTGTTTCTTCTTGACAAATAGTCTAGTGAGTCTAATGAGTCATTCCTTTTAAAAGAATTGGTTATACCTATGAAGTTTTGTAAATACGTCTTAAGAGAAACAAAAATTCACTTCCAAATTATATAAGAGAACATTGTTGTGCAGAGGTCTTTCCTTGAGTTATCTGTGTTGTAAAAAATAATTCTAAACTACAAGCATATCACAATTAAATACATGACTGTGTTTTTAATAATTAACAAAATTTCTCAAGAATATTTGTATTGCATTAGGTCTGTATATTGCTCTATTACCCCATAAATGTTTTAATATCAGTTTTGTAACACACATTGGAGACTGGCCATAAATCCCAAATTAATTTGCACAACAGCTGTTTGACAAGTTGACAAGTTACAAAATATATGTCAAGATAAGCAGCTTGAATGAGATAGCCTAACACCAACCTTTTCTCATTCTGTGCGCTGTCAGAATGTGAAGACAGTTTACTAATGAAAGGAGAGAATCTGAATTCAGATATCCTGAAGTCTGACATATGAATATGTCCTTATAATATATCCCCTGGCTAATAGAGATGGTTCCACTTGCCTCATGTTGTAATGGTTTAGACAGCCTGGAAAACAATATGTGACAAGTCCTATCAGAATTCAAGAGCTACAAGTTAGGAGTATGTAGAAAACATACTGGCATTTATTAGTGTCAAGAGGACTTCATTTTCAGATGAAAGTTAGAATAGGAATGTCTTGTAACTGTTCCAAACCAAATGTTATCAGTTTCTTATAATTTTGCCTTTTGCCATGTAATACAGTATGTGAACTTCAACAATCTACTGTGCAAAAAGATATAGGACTTCAAGTACGTATCAGTTAGAGCCATCTGGTATGATTTACAAAGATGAGTGTGGCTCTTTCAGGATTTTGTAAAGAAAAAACAAAGAATGTGTGTCCAACTGATTTAGCATTTATAGGACTATGCTACATGTGCACATTCATAGGCTCCAAGGTACCAGTTAATATACAGCAGTTTTAATTCCATTAAAATGGTGTTATACTTTGGGGCTAAAAAATCATAAACATTTATTTAAACAAACCATGAAAAAAAGAAAATAAATGACAAAGAAAACCAGCAGCTTTTGTGTTTTCAGGAATATAATAATATTTATTTGTTTATCTATTTGTCTATCTATCTGCTCTTGTACTAATCAGTTAAATGGACTCACAACTTGGCACATGAGGCAGCAACAAATGTATAGATTTGTGCAAACACAATGCTCTGAATAAAAAAGTATAGTAAGAAAAAAAATCACATAGAAAGAAATCTTAAGAGTGACATAACATACCAGTAAAACTCAAACATTTTCTGCTGAGCCTAGGATAGCATGTGCAAAGGGAAATCAGAGTCATAACTAGAGTGGGCCTAAGGGGTCATCTACCCTAGATGCAAGATTGTAAGCAGCGTGATCTGCACCTGCAGATGGAGAGCGAGTGCATTAGCAGAATTCATATAAAAAGCTGTGTGCATTAAGTGTCTTTATTGATATCATATTAGGGAAACAGTTCCAATATGCTGGCACTAGTTTGGAAAACGATCTTTCACATGGGCTAAAGGATATTGAGGCTGATTATATTTGAGGATATCAGGCATTCTTAACGAGTAGGCAGTTTCATGTGGTGTTAGTATATTAGCCAGAGGTGAGCAGTATATGTCACTGAGCAATTTGAAAGGGCATCCCTGTACGATCTCAAGGAGAAATTCCCCAACCATCAGTAGCATGCAGAAAAAAAGTCAAATGACATAGGGTTGAATGCTTTTCTCCTTAGGAAATCATTGCTGGTGTGATTTCTAATTATGCACTGGCAATTCTTCACCTTTTTAGGGGCATTTCACCCTTCTTCAAGTTGGTGTAACTTCAGGATTGATGCACATAAATTTGAGAGGTGTGGGGGGCTTGACCCCCATCACATGGAAGGAGGCAGGGAGGTTTGTTCCCCTTCAAAAAATAACAAATAAGGAATTGTTTACCCTTTTGGTTTTCAGGCATTTTTTTGGTACCATTAAAGCGTTGACTTTCAGGAAGTTTGTGTTTCATAGTATAACCGTTTGAATGTTACAGTATTTAGTGAGCAGTTTGTTCTTTTGGCAAGTGGTAGCCATTTAGCTTTCTGAATTGTCATGCAGTGATTTTCTCTGTTGCTGGCAATATGTACATGCCTTAATATGTTACTTTTAGCTATTTCTAAAAACCTATTATTGCACTGCGGCTATAACTGTGAAGTGTATTCCAGTCTAGGAATCGACACATTAAAGTTGCCAAGTGATCCTCTATTGTAAGATTTGCTAAGCACTTTGGGAGTTATGAGTTCTTTGTTGTTATAAAAGGGAAGTGGCTATCTAAATGTATCCCTGGATATCTTGACACTATTTTATTAAGTCATTGCTTTCCATAGGGGGTCATAATAGTAGCTTGTTGAATTGTAGCTAATCATATTGCAGTACAAAAAATCATAACTGAGAATTTGGGCCAGATTCAGGAAGCCTCCGTGTAAGAGTTATAACTCTTACACGGAGGCTGCAGTGAAACTGTGTGATGTCAGCATGTCATGCATATGCATGAGGTGCATGAGGCATGCTGAATCACACTAGTAACTCTTACACGGTCCGTGTAAGAGAGTAGGGGGCGTGTCAGTAGGCTAAGCCCTGCAAGCGGACACGCCCCCGGAAGACTAGAATGGCTGAAAGTAAACAGCCACGAGAGAGGCCATGGAAATGTGCATAAACACACTACACAACACATGCCCCGATAGACCATCAGTGTGTAAAGTGAAGAGATGTAATAAAATTAAATTAAAACCTTTTTTTTTTTTAAAACCCCGTAAATGTTTGCTACTGTGTGCCTGGTGCTGGGTGTGCTACTAGCGCAATCACAGTTAGCAATCAGTGGAAAAGGATATAAGAACTAAATATGCAAAGTAAGCCAAGAAGTAATAGCTTAGTGGTAGAGTTGCCGGCCTAGAGTAGGCAGGCAGGGTTCGAGCCCCCACAACAACCTTTTTTTTTTTTTTGTAAATAAGCACTAAAAAGCCCCCTGACAGTATTGTACACATGTAAATGTATTCCCTTTTGTAAAATGGAATGAAACGGAGCATATATTCTGAAGTAACCCAATAACAAAAATAGTCAGAAATGTACTGATAGCTAAGCTGCTGTGAGACGGAGTGCCCGTAGCTGAGTAGTGTTTAAAAAGCTGCAAACTGCGTGCCTGTTGCTAGGCATCGGTTTAACAGAGTGAAACTGTTTGCAACTAGCTGTGCTTAGCTGAACATGTGTGTCACTAGCCAATTAAGGTTTATCCCAGCGCACACCGTTTGCGCGCTCCCACAAGCTAACTGCCAGTGCGCATGCGTTAGCTCCGCAAACGGCGCATACCTGGTTTTAAATGCTTAAAAGTGCTTTTGGCATGTTTGATTGACAGGTCTCAACTCATTTCTGTCAGGAAAATCAAAAATCAGTTGCCAGATTCGAACCCAGGATACCATGCACTAGAGTCAAGGTACTAAACCACTAAGCCATGACAGCAATACCTAGAAATGCAGAAATAGCATATATATGGGATAAAATCCAGAATGGAGCATGATAAAGCATTTTCAGTGAAGTAGATACAATTCCAAAACGGCCAATCAGAGAAATGTGCGGAAAATCGGCATATATAAGCCCCATAGGCGGGAATACACAGCAGAAACGATTGTAGATCAGAGCTGCAGTCAGAATGAGTGGAGTAGGTGAGGGACGTTGCTTCCGAGCACAGCGTTGGGGCGTTGAGGAGTCCAGATACATGGTCTGGCTCCTTGTCCATCATCACGAGGCCCAACTCATGCAGGGCCAGGTCTCATGGGGAGCATATAGGGCAGAGGCATGGGACCAGTTGGCTCGTGATCTGACCAGTGCTACTGGCATTCCACGCACTGGTGAGCAGGTCCGTCACCACCATGCGGACTTGAAACGACGCAAGCAAGACCAGTTGTCCGAATGGATCCAGGAGGCCCGGGATATGCCCAACGCCCCACTACTGAGTAAGTTACATTTTGCTTATGTATGTAAGGATTTCAACTAGCTGATACCATGGAGATGTGTAGTCCAATATTACTTCTTTTGTATTACAGCTGCAGGTGTCCGCTCTATGAATCGCGAGATGCATGCCCGTAGGCTGGTGCGGATGCGCCACCGTGCAGGTTAGTAACCCCACCCAGTACTTGTAAATAAATATTATACTGTAGCATGTATCAGAACACTGCAGTGTATTGATTAAAAGTAATATAATGTGCAAGCAAGATTTGAAAGTCTGCAGGTATGGCTGCAACAAGTTCATCAGTATGCAAGTGTAACTGGAAATATAATTGATAGAATTAAACAGTGCTGTAATACAGATGTCCCACCATTAATTAAATATAGTGTAACCTGCAGTAGTCTCAAGAGTACAGCTTCAGAATCTGAGGTAGTCACATGTGAGATATATCCCCTGCTGAAATGCTGAATCATGACAGAAGTGAGGCTGTTGGAAAGTGTTTGAATCACCACTAGTCTAACATGTGAACAAAGCCCAGAAGTAGCAACCTGAACTGTGAATTTGCAGGAAGTGTGAGACTGACAGAAAGGGTCATGTATGAATAAATAAAGTAGTAATAACCCCGGAATATATTAGCCCCAGTGTGTTTCTACAGAACTAAATGCATGTGGGAAGTACAACTTAATATACCAAACTGATTTCAGTGTGTCAGAATCTGGAATGTCTAGCCAAATGCTGTATATGGTGATCACAGTAAACAATTTGCAGATAGAATGAATGATTATCTGACAGACTAAACAGCCATAGTTGTCCCCTGTCCTGTCATCAAAGTGTAGCAGGATGATGTATCTGATCAAATTCAAAATAAGTAGGATAGTGATGTATTTGTAACAGGTGTAGCTTGACAGTCAAATAAAATTTATTTTGAAACATCAGCCTCAACTTAATTGTGTACCTATTATAAACGTAAATCAATGTGTAACATATGAATGTGTCATCACTTTCTATCTCCGCCCAACCCTATAATTCCATATAACAACACCCACTAAATAATGGTATGTGAACATTTCATTAATCATGGACATTTGTCCGTTTCAAAAATATATGCATGTCTGTTCGTGCATGTGCCCTGTTCATACCTGCAAATCTGATGGCCTGTTGCCATTAATCAACCCTGCATGTTGTTTGACTGTGTATTTCTGTTCAAATAATGCATGTGATATTGATATGCCCCTTGTTCAATGGTGTTAATATCTGGGTGTTTGTTTGATGGGAATACCAATGCATGCTGTTACAACTAATCTGAATGGAATACAATGCCACTAACCCAAACTAACATAACTACTCACAAACCTAGAACGCTTGGGAAGGCAGGTCCCAGCGGACCCACCTCTCCCACCTCAGCTGGTGACTGCACCTGGCACTAGTGCCCAGGCCGGACCCCCCTCTGGTGGCCCTGTGCCACCTTCGGGTGGAAGCGCTGCAGGGGATGGGGCCCGTCCCCCCTCTGCAAGTGTGGCCGGAGGGGTTCGTCCACTCACCCTCCGCAGTGTCCGGTCTGTGGTGCGAAGGGAGATCCAAGACACTGTTCTTGGGCCCCTACGCCAGCTCGAGGCTCGTGTGGCACAGCTAACGGCCCCGGCCGTTGCCCCGCCTACACAGCCCCCAGCACAGCCCCGTCCTGGGCTGTGAAGGAACAGTGTCAACTGCCTATGGGTGGGGATATCAGTTCCACTGTTGCCATCTGTGGGCTCATGCATCTTGGAAATCCCAACCTCCGTCCCCGTCAATTGTGTAACCCCCCCCACGTGTGTCATACACCGCCCCTGTATGCGTCTTGTCTGTCTTGTCTGTTAACCTACCCAACCTACCTCCCCAGCTATACTGACTTCCTTCACCTGACATACCACTCTCACCTGAAAAAAAAAAAAAGGGCACTTTGTACCCACAAAAAAATTACGCCCCATACATAGCTGTCCATGTCGCACACATGTCTGCTTGACATTGAAACAGTTAATTACAATTGGCTCTACAACAACTATTAATGTTGTCCTGACACCTCTCTCAGGGTTGAAAGGTTTCTAATGTCTCACCAAAATACATGGAAATGCACAGCTGTTGCTGCCAAAGACATGGGCATCTATGGGCCTTACCTACATCCCTCCTGCAAATCCCACGCTTGTTTCCCTACTGTCTTACCCTCTTTGTGACCCCTTTTTCACCACTTTCCTGTCACCCCTTTTTCTTTTCTTTCAAAGAAATTAGCTGGTGTGCTTGTGTTAGCGGAGCTCACCGCCAGTGCGCATGCGTGAGCTCCACGCAAACGAGCGCAGACCTGGTTTAAAGTGCTTAAAAGTGCCTTTATGGTACTTTGATTGACAGGTGCTGTACTCAAGTTTGAAAGTTTGCTAAGAAAAATAAATTCCCACTGTCAGTCTCGAACCCAGGACCTTGGTAACATTAGTCTGTATGACCTACCACTAAGCCATGCCTGCTTTACAAGAACACACTGCTAAAATAAATATAACATGTAATAGTAGGAATCAGTATAAAGGCAATATAGGAGATGTACTATCTAAAGCATGTCAGGTAGAGTTTTAATGGCCAAATTACTGGATTCCCATACTAGTTCAGTGTGAACAGAAACAGCCCTGCTACCTGTTAGCTTGTACATAATAATGTAAGGTAATGTACATATGTGAAGGTATGTATATCTACACATACATATATATATAAATATATATTAATACATATGAAATATAGTCGTAGGTCTCAGTAGCCATACACACTCACTACAGGAAACAGTGAACATAATTGCAGCAACCTGAATCTGCAACACAGCCTGACCCCTGTGTGACCTACTTACCCTTCTAACTGCTTAAAGGTGGCCTCAGCACTTTGATTGACAAGTCCTGTACTCAGTTTGAAAGTTTGCAAAGTAAAAAAATTCCCACTGTCAGTCTCGAACCCAGGACCTTGGTAACATTAGTCTGTATGACCTACCACTAAGCCATGCCTGCTTCACAAGAACACAGTGCTAAAATAAATATAATATGTAATAGTGGGAATCAGTATAAAGGCAATATAGGAGATGTACTATCCAAAGCATGTCAGGTAGAGTTTTAATGGCCAAATTACTGGATTCCCATACTAGTTCAGTGTGAACAGAAACAGCCCTGCTACCTGTTAGCTTGTACAAAATAATGTAAGGTAATGTACATATGTGAAGGTATGTATATCTACACATACATATATATATATAAATATATATTAATACATATGAAATATAGTTGTAGGTCTCAGTAGCCATACACACTCACTACAGGAAACAGTGAAGATATATGCAGCAACCAGAATCTGCAACACAGCCTGGCTCCTGTGAGACCTACTAAGCACTTTAACTGCTTAAAGGTGCCTCCAGCACTTTGATTGATAGGCCCTATACTCAACTCAAAAGCAGAATATGAGCATACTAGTAGGCCCTACCACAAGACCATTGTAACACTAGTCTGTATGACCTACCACTAAGCCATGACTCTCATACAGGAATATAGTGCTAAATAAGTGGAACACGTAATAGTAGGAATGAAGATAAAGGCAATATAGTATGTCTACTACCCAAAGCATGTCATGCAGACTTTTATAGTCCCAATTACTGGGTTCCCATACTAGTGTAGTGTTAACAGAAACAGCCCTGCTAACTGTTAGCTTGTACCCAATAATGTCAACTAATGTACATATATGAAAGTATGTATATGTACACAGATATATATATATATATATTTATATAGCAATACATATGACATATAGTTGTAGGTGTCAGTATGCATACACACTCACTATAGGGAACAGGCAAGATAAATGCAGCAACCTGAATCTACAACACAGCATGAAGCATGGTAGATGTACTAACCTTCACACTCACAAAACACTGTCAACAGCATACCAGCATGGTCCACGCCCTACAATCTGAAAGGGCAACGCCTATCTCACATACCCTTTTATAGCAGTGTCCTGAAATCACAGTGAGACATGCAATCAGTACACACCCAGCTGCATGCAATTAGCAAATGCTGCCTTACAATTGGTGCAGAGGCCATCACATGGACCTATGCAGATACCTACAAAAGCAATGAGTACCCACACTACACTCATGCAATACATTCATTGCACAAAACCGACAGAGAAAGAGAGAGAGAGACAGAGAGAGAACAAAACAGAAATAAAGACAGCCAGCAGCAAAACCAGCAGCAGCAGCAGCAGCAGCAGCTGCAAACTTCAAGCAGCACCAGTGACACACCAACAGCTGCCACAAACACAGGTAATGCAAAGTAGCATGTTAATCCTGTGTATACTGTGACACCTCCAAATGTATCATAGTTCACTATCTATAGGTATGTCCATGAGATAGGTTGTGTGTACATAGTCATGAAATATAAACATATGTAATATTGTTGTACATGTGGGCCATAACTAACACTTCCATAGCTTAGAACACAAGGCCAGTTGTGCATATGATGCAGTAGTTCCCAGGGTCAGTAGAGGTTCCTCCTCATTGGTGTGGGACCACTGTGTATGTATGGCACTGTTCAGGTACATATCCTGTAGTATGGCCAGGGATTAATATCAGTCTGTCATGTGGTGCTATGTCCTCCAGGGGTGAATGTAGCACACATCCAGGGATACCATTTCGTAACAGTGATGATATGTGTTCTGCAATGATGAGGGTGGCTCTCACCTGGACATGTGAGAGGATAGGGAGGTTACAGTCATCTGGGATAACTAATAACACGTGTGTAGGACAATGGGGGTACCTGCACCTAAACTGTCTGCAACAATGTTGGCAATATCTGTGCATTTGGTGAATGTGAAGCATCTTAACACTGCAGACAACAGATGCCTTCCGTCATGTGAATCTGCCCTGTGCTGCAGTAGCCTCCTACTATTGTTATACAATATGCCTGTATCTGTAGTCCACTGGACAGGATTAATAAGTGGTGTGCAGTTGTTCTGGGTTAGATAACTGTGTGCACAGTACATGCAGTATGTGTGATGTCTGTGGTAAGCATATGCAAAGGTGCTGGCGGTGTGTGTTGTGGCTTCCACTGGCCCAGTGGGCTGCATGGATAGCATCACTGTCATAACTACTGAATAACTGTGTAATAACATGCATACATAGCAAGGTAGTGTACTGTGCTTGTGGTGTTGTTCAGATATGTATATCCAGGCTGAGTAATGTGTGTCCACATCACAGGGTTGGATGGCAGCACACATCCAGTATGTATGGATGAACACCCAGAATGTGTCAGCCGTGTCACCTGTGCAGAAGTATCTGGCCATTACCTGTGCATCCCCCACCACACACACATGCAACATATGGCAGATGTACTATAGCAGTACACACATGTTCATAGGTTCATACTAGGCTATCTGCCGAGGGCATTTACAAGCCTAGCCCATCGTTTTGTGGCTTACGCCACCCCTTTAGTATGGGGAACCATACCCATTATTTTGCTGTGCCTCTGTCGAGCAGTGACACGGAGGTAATCCCTGGGGTATATCTGCGATCTCCCATCCATTGGTCAAGATTTCTCTTGAACAAGGCCAGCGAGGTGCTCTGCCTCACATATACCGTGATTTTGTTCCACAGCATAGGGAGTCTTTGGGTGATGAATCTATCCCTCCAGCATGTCCTATTAATAGCCGTGTCGAGGTTTAAGTCTCCTGCCCTTGTGACTCTGATGGATCTAGGTTTTTTAGGTGAAGCATATTCATCAAATCTGGGTTTGACATGGCCTTGTATGTTGGGCAAAGGTCACCTCTGAGCAAGCGGTAAGCGACTGAATAGAACATACATGGACATGCTGGAGGGGCAAACTCCTAACTGAGAGGCTCCCTTCACTCTGTAATGAGCTCGAACAGTTGAGAATGAACAGTTCATAGGTTCATACTAGGCTATTTGCCCTAGGGCATTGGTAAGCCTAGTAGAATGTGTTTGTCTTTTGCCACCCAATCACAAGTTATGCTGCTATGCCCTTGTCCGACTTTAGTATACTTTGCCTCTGTCTAACAGCGACATAGAAGTGATACCTGGGGTACAACTATGATCTCCATCCACTCATCCAGATTCCTATGGAAGAGAGTCAATGAGGGACTCTGCCTAACCAGTAGTGTGAGCTCATTACAGAGTGAAGGGAGCCTCTCGGTTAGGAATATGCCCCTCCAGCATGTCCATGTATGTCAGTGCTGAGGTCCAGCTCTCCTGAGCATGTGGCTGTATGGGACTCTGATTGCCTGAGGTGCATCACGTTCATTACTGCTAGGTAGGACATGGCTGTATATGGCATGCACAGATTGCCTCTGAACAGGCAGTATGCCACTGAGTCCAGCTGGATTCACTTTACCTGGGCAGCATATGACATCTGTGTGAGCCATTGCATCCCCTTGATGATGTACTGTTGTCCTGTACCAGTTGCTGTAGGTGTCTGGTTAGGTACATCCCAAAAGGTTAATTGTACGCAATTATAGGCCTGATGATGGATGAGTACAGAGGCACAATGACCTCCCCTGCCATACATGTGAATCAGTCATGATTAGCTGGGCTATATAACATGTCTGTCAATCCACGTTGGCCATGTGGTAGACAAATGACAGACCGCTACCATGTTTCTTCCCCAGGTCCCCAACTACGTCTTCTGTACTCAATGGCCTAACACCTATGTTGTACTGTGCCACCAATGTGGAGGCGTGGGAATCTGCATTGAATACTGATACTCCCCCTCCCTTGTTCAAGTGTTGTGGCCGACAAGAATGGTAACAGCTATAACGTGGTAGTACTGGTGTGCTCCTGTGAAACCTGAAACAGGTTCATGTTACTGCACAGATATCGATGTCCAGAATGCTAGGTAGGGTTTTGGGTGCGTGCATCCTTGGGTCTAGACGTCCAGTGTTGAGTAGCATCACTCTTACTTCCTCATCCTTTGTGATACAAATGGATGTGGGTTTGCCTTATGAGCCTTGCCTAATACAGGCACTATGGGTGTAGCAGGAGGCTCCGCCAAATGTCAATAGGACTGTGGTGACAGGTGCAAGCTGTCCCTAGCAAAGCATACCACCCCAAGATGGCAGGTATTGGCACACCTGTGAATGACACCAGTATGTCAGTCAATTGTTGGAAGGGATCATCGTGCCTTGATATTGTGGCATTGTTCTAGGTGAGGGTAGGATGCTACTCAAGGTCAGGGTCAAACTGTCTCGGGCTACGTGCTCAGAGAGCTCTGTAATGTCTCATGTCATGTAGTCCAGGGAGGAATGTGTCAGGCCATTCACAGCAGCATGGACATTGACTGAGTCATACCTGTACCTGCCTTGGGGTTACCTGACTGTTTGTGTTATGTGGCAGTTCATAGTGTCTGACAGGCTGCACACCATGACCCTCACCTCTTTAAGCCTGGTGAACGTGATGTGAGTGTGCCTGATGATAGAGGCACCTAGTACAGGTGTATGAGGTGTGTTGTTAACTGTTAATGGCTGTGAGTGTTCAGCACATTGGCTTTGTGTGATATGTGTTGCACATGTTCGTTTATGTGGTAATAGTTGCCTGGATGTCTGCTTAGGAGGTCTCTGCTGCATAGGCAGAGCTGTGGTCTGAGCCTACAAGTATGATCATGTGTGATCATGTGTTAGGTCCGCTGTTGTGGTAGGTCTACGTGAGACTGGAAGTGTAGTGAGTGATCCCCTTTGCCACGTGACTGGTTATGGCGGTATTGAGTAGACAGAGCCTAGCCTCCAGTCTGGTATATGGTTGCATCACTCACATGAGTTTGAATTTGTTGTTAGGAGGAGGGGGTTGTCTGTGTACATGCATCTGTTCTAACATTGTCTCTGGAGTACCACACTCACCAGCTGGACTGAGGAGGGAACTGACAACTGACCTCTGGACATGCTAGAATACTATTGTGAACTCTGTAATCACTAATGATTGAAAACAAGGTCCAGTGGGGAGTGAGGGTGTACTGACATTACCTACAACTGCTGACTGATATAAAAGCGTCAGTGAGCAAATGCCAGGTAACCTAAGTGCAATGTGTCACAATGAAGTAAATGCAACAATGACAAGCAGTCACTTGCTGTCATGTGTAACATGGAAGTACGTACAGTAAGCAATTCAGATAACAGTAGTGAGTCACAGATGTGTTGCAAAGATGTGTACTATGTGGAAGTAGCATACCAGTGAAATAACAAGCTAACAGATAACAAGCATATAAACAAAGGTAGATGCAGGAGGCCTGGATGTAGTGTTTGCTACAACAAACAAGGTGTAGCAATGTCAGTAAGATACAGCTCAGATATGCAGGCACTATAAACCTGAAACCAGATGTCCCCAGCTATGAATGGCAGAGTACAGCCTATTGTCACACATGAGTGCAGACCACAAACCTCGTTAATGTTAAATAACTGGCCTGAAGGCCAACTGCCCATACCAGAAGTAATACACTTGTACACTGGGCCCACAATCAGCAGTTCCCAACTTCAATGGATGAAAGATATGTGTCCTGCCACCACAGTGCTTGCCACCAACCTCCCTAATGTAAAACAACTGGTCTGAAGGCCAAGTACTTAGTACAAATGACATAGAATGATAGCTACACTGTAATCAGGTTTTAACCAATCAGTAATAAGTAGAAGTTAACACTACCTGTATAGAATGTGTACCATGTATTGTTGAGATACTATGCTGATAACCTGTTTGTGTACCTTTCCAGATAGTGAAAAACAAATAAGCAAGCCTCAGAATAATCCACAAATGCTCGAACACGTCAGTATTGTTCTTACATCAAACCAGACAGCAACCAAAGCAGTAAATGAAATGCCACGAATGAATAATCCAAGATAGAGTTTAATTCTTAAGCGCTTTTCGTCTGCTACTAATGGCAAACTTCTTCAGAGTCTGAAGAAGTTTGCATAAAAGCTAAATTAAACTCGTTCTATCTTGATTATTCATCTCATTTCATTTTCATTTACTGCTGGGTTGCTGTCTGTTTGATGTACAATATGAAATTGATGTGTTCGAGCATTTGTGGATTATTCTGAGGCTTGCTTATTTGTTTTTCACAGTTGGTGCTTTGAATTTCTATGGTATACCTTTCCAGATAGACATGGCACCTAAACGGAATCCTGCCTACTCTGCTGCAGAGGATGACGTGATCCACCAGAGCCTGGTGCGTGACTATGCCATCCTGTTCTCACGCACCACCCAG
Organism: Protopterus annectens; assembly: GCF_019279795.1. NCBI lineage: Eukaryota > Metazoa > Chordata > Ceratodontiformes > Protopteridae > Protopterus > Protopterus annectens. Next base: position 172,649,914 of record NC_056740.1, on the reverse strand, counting down.
AATCAGCAGGAGAGGTCTGCACTGTGGCAAAACCTGGTTAGCAGGATAAATGATGTTGGCATGCATGATAGGACATATGAGCAGGTGAGACATCACTGCAGTGATTTGATAAGAAATGTCCGCCAGCATGCTGCAGATATCCACAGGCAACAGGCTGCCACAGGTGGGGGGGTGGCCACACATCCCCCCCTCACCAGACAGGAGGGGCTACTGCTAAGTGTTGTGGATCCAGCCCCAGAACAACAGCAACCATCATGCATCCTGATGGAGGTTGGATCCACACAGCAGCAAGACAGCGAGCGTGCAGGTAAGATGCCATATTCATTTATTGTTATTACTTTTACATTTGTTGACCCAGATAGTCTAGCTGGATATAAGTTCATTTTCAGTAGAGGCCTGTGGAGAAAAGCTCCACACATAACATAATAAAGGCAGACAGACAAGTTGTCATTACAGACAGCCAACATAATAGAATTGTACACCAGCCTGTTAATTAAATCAACATGCATGTAAGGAAGTCAAACAGTTTAGAGTCATACACAATGTACCGTTGGTTTCAAAGCAATCCTACCTAAAGCATAATGGTTATGCAATAAGGCAAAAGCCATATACATAATAGTTAGGGCTCAGAAGGGTAGAGAAGTAGAAGGAGTATGACAGATACAATGATATGGAAGAGGCAGGAGTCAAGAAGGGAAGTGAGGAAAAGAAGGAAGACAGTCAAGAGGAGGTGGGAGGGATGGGAGAAGTAGGTCAGAGCATAGAAGGACATCAAGGTGAAAGAAACAGGGTAGAAGCTAGTTTCTATGCACAATGAGGGGTTAAGGGTGAAGAGAGGGTAGGGAGAGGGGCGTTAGCCTGGACTCCAAGAAGAACAAAGCCAGTGGTTTTGGAAGTTCAGTTTGAGTTGACGTTTGAAGAGAGGTAAGGGTGAGATTAGAGTTAACTCCTGGTATGTACATATGACTGTTCTGTACGCTGTTACTTCATGCACGCATAAGGTGTGCATGTGGTATGTATCTGTCATCATGATATATATACAGACATGATGTGCAGCTGATGTGTATAAGGGAACTAGTGTACTACTGTACTGTATCATGTGCAAAATGAATGGCACACATGTGCCCACTGACATTACTCTCTTCACACTTCCAGGTCCCTCCCATGTAGCAATGAGGCAGGCCATACATGCTGGTGAGTCTTTTTAAAATTATCTGTAAAACAATTTATAAAACTAGGAAGAGTAGTGTAACTCTGTAGTAGACATGCTAGTGACTGTGTTCACAATAACTGTAATTGACAGGTAGTAAATTGAGTAGTGTAACACGGTACTGATGTGTGTGTTTACTGTGGGGTGTGCATGTGTGCAAGTGTGCCTGTGCCCAAGTGTGCATGTGTGTTAGTGTCCATGAGTGCATGTGTCCATTTCTGAATGTGTGCATTAGTATTGAAGTGCATCTCTTTCAAATATGTATTGAGACTGTAATCTGTGTTCCATGTTTTCCTCCCGTAGGTTCTGGTGCTGCTCTGGTGACCTGCAGCAGGGAACCTGAATCTTGTGCCCCAGGTACTGATGATGATGAAATGTCTGTAATGGTGCAGGAAGGTGTGTCTGGGTCTGCCATTGGTCAGCCAATTGACAGTACACAGCTTTCAACCCGTCAATGCGCACAGTCATCCTGCCGTTACATCCTTTGTCACCATTGTCCCTAGGTGATGGACAGTCAGCAGTGGGCATAGATCAGGGTAATGTGGTACCTGTGGTACATGCATCCTCACAAGGCAGCCATGTGCAGAGGCCTCCAATGGTACCACGCAGACAGTCGCCCATGGGTTCTCGTGGGGGCATCCGTGGCCGTACTGCCTCTGGCCAACGTGCCCAAGGAGGTATGTCAACCTCCACTATGTTTAGAACTGTCATGCAGGCACAGGCACGTATGGAAAGGTACACCAGACAGGGTCTGAGGGAGCTGAGAGCATGTCGCATAGCCATGACAGACGGCATGCATGATGTTGCGAATGCTATCCGTAACTTCACAGATGTCGTTGACAGACGTTGTGGGGGCATAGAACAGCTGCTGCACAACCAGATGTCCATGGGCCAGGGCAATGGTGTGCGTTTGCGACGTCGACGTGGCCGTATGCCAGCAAGAGCACCAGCTGGCAGTGACCGCGGATGACAACGGGCCCACTCGCGCGCCTCAAGTGCCAGCACCAGCCCCAGCAATGCTGGGTCTGTGCTATCATCCAGACGCCCCAGGAGACCACGTGCACGTGGCTCTGGACAGTTCCAACAGGGAACTGTGTCCAGTCAACACACCCCTGCTTCCGATGACAGTACCCAGTCTGGGTTAGTACCGGATACGGCCCGTAGCACCCCTGCCAGGCACAGGTACCGTGTCCATGCCCACAGACACTGATCTGGATGACCTGACAGGTGCAGTCTGTGGCTGTCCACAAAACCCTGTACATGGCAGCCATTATGTGGGACTGTGTGCGTGCTTACACACATGCAGAAACCTGGAAACCTAACACCTAGGGCAAACACATACACACACACACTGCACCAACAATGGTCCACCCTGTACTGCTGCCCCTCACAAACACACATGCACACACATGTCAATTGGTGTTACCAGTGGCCGGCTTGGGCATACCTAACCCACACCCTGTGCATATGATGACACTGTGCCACCTCCTGCATACTACAACATCGGTGCAGGTAAAGGTAAACACGTTGCTGATGCACAGGGTGACTACATAGATGTGTATAAGTAGTAACATGTTGGTAACTGTTGACTGTTGCAGTATAAATGTGTGTATATCCCAGCAGTCCTGCTGCAGTAACTGTATGAATGTCCTCAGTTGTTATCTGCACCCATACTACTTAACAAAGTGTACCAGCTGCACACCATCACATGCTAACATTGACTATGGCAATGCGCATCTTGTGCTGTTATGTAGATTCAGCTACATGTATCTGTTCTGTCACACATGCATTTATACACACCCTGCTACCCACACACATGCACACACTCACCTGCCATTCCCATTATTTATCACCCTACATGAGTAGCTGTTGATACATGACAGGTACACATTTCAGAAGTGCACTATGTTGTTTACTACTGGCATCCCCTTCTCTACCTGTACTCACAGGGTTCAGGCAACCTCATCAGTTGGAAGATGTAATGTGCATCAGGTACTGTAGTACCCTGATTGCCACAGCAAACATGTTTCCCATACGGAAATGCACACACAGACACATCCCACATCCACACACTTGCCACATTCAGGCTTCAGAACACTATCTAGGTATATTCGGGTACATGTGCATGTTACAGTAGCATGTAACACTATACTGAGTACTGGCAGTTAGTTGTCTGTTGTCATGTTGTCTGTATAGAATAAAAGAATTGTTTGATTATCCTACTCCGTTTTGTGGACATTACTTGAAGAAGTGTTACCTTACATGTGTTATCAGTACCACCACCTTCTGTTTTGTAGTTTTGTTTGTATAGGGTGCTATCAACATCACTGCTTGTTAAGGGTAATGACCACCCTGCAGTGCATAGCCCCATGTGGCAAAAGCCACATCCCACCCCATCATTGTGCACACACACTAACCCCACCAACAGTAAAACACATACTTTCCATTTGCAAGATTCAAACCCATAACTAACTGTGCAATGACAGTAGAAACAGACACATTAGCAGAGTGTGCTATTTGCAGTAGCTGGAGAAATCCTTACTAATGCTGTACTTAGAGGGTGCTGACATCATCTGTGTGTAGGAGGAGGGATGTGCACCCTGTAGTGTGTTCTCCCAGTTGGCAAAAGGCAGTTAACCCTCCCAGCATAGTGCACACACACACATTCCCTTTGCAAGATTCAAACCCCTACCTAACTACGTTATGACACTGAAGAAAGACGCATTAGCAGAGCACGCTATGCAAATTATTTGAGGACTTTACTACAGGTGATATAGTTATACAGTCCTGACATCATCACTGTTTCAAAAGGGGGATCTGCATCCTGTACCATACTGTCACGGTTGCTAATAGGGACATTTAACACACACACATCGATGTGTTGGTGGTTTGCATATGTGTGGGATCCAGAACTCCAGTGTGATTAGTATATGGTTTGATTGCAACAATGAGGGATATACTCCCAGTGGTGAGCAGTTTGTACTCATGTTTGTAAAGATCAGCTCTACTATATCTGCCCCTCTTGTGGGAAGGTTGGTTACCTGTTCCATAGCCAAAGAATGTCCGATCAATGGGAACCTTAGAGCTTGGGTATTGTGGCTTGTGTAATGTTCACAGTCTATGTTTGGGTAGCTGGCATCACCCAGTATGATGGTGTTTGCAGAGTAATCTAAACTCTCCTGTGTCAGCATGAAGGCTGTGTGGGAGACCTGAGTTTGAGAGGGTGCTGTAAGAGCTCCTCTGTGTCTCTTTCCATGTGGTCCAGGGAGGTACGTCCCAACAGGTAGCTGACTGTGACCCTCCCTTGCTCTGTCTGGAGGGCGGCACGTCTGTCAACAGCTCATGTCAAGCAAGTGCACACCCCTCATAAATGATGTGGAAACCTTCAAAGGCCCAAGGCCTGTTGAAAATATGGACCAGACTGCAGATACCTGTATAGAGTCATTCTGTGGACACATTCAGGAATGCATGGATCATGAAGCCACATATGAAAGCATGACCCAATTCTCCAAAGGCAGATGTCCTGGGCACCGGACACCAGTCATAAACACACTATACAATAGAAGGATGGCGCCACTACATGATACAACAACCTCCCAAATTGTGAAGGCACCACTGATGAGTATTGGATGACAACTACAGGCACCCATATGATTGTCTAAGGCCATCTTTGAGAGAGGATTCCACAAGCCACTGAGGATAATCACAAGGCTGCCTGTAGTTATGTTAGTAATCTGAGTGGTACTACCCAGATATGCCCAGAGGTAATACAATATGTCACACAAAATATAAAACACACAGACATTGCCATCATCCTAGTGGACAGGTTCAATGCTGCCTTCTCTCCCCACCACACCAACAGGGAACATATGTCTCGCAGCACAGTGCTTCCCCCCCTGACATCACAGATGCTCAGGTAAGAGATGCCCTTCCCAAAGCAATAAACACTGCATCAATGGGACCAGACAGTGTCCCAGGCTGTGTCCTACATGAACCACAAGAAGAGCTACACCCAGACATAACACCACTGTTCAATCCCAGCCTTAATACGATATGTGGCCAGAGAGTGGCATACAGCAACAGTGGTCCCTCAACATGCAGGTGGTGCTGTCACGGATCCTGGACACTACTCACCCCATATGTCTGACTAGCTTTGTCTGCAAAGCTATGGCAAGGATCATCATGAACCTCACATATCTAGATATTGTGGACCTACAGACATGTCACCATATACAGTTTGGCTTTGTCAATGGCAAATCCTGCCTATCAAACCTGTTTGCTTTGTTTGAAACAGTCACCAAGGCCACTGTCAAGGGGTAGGAGGTCCACACAGCCTACCTGGACCTTGCATAAGCTTTGGATACAATACCCCACTTGTGCATTCTAGGGAAGCTCACCAGTGTACATAATAACCCCTATGTCACTATGGGTATTGCACAGTGGCTCAAGGGCAGAACACACATGGTAGAATTGCTGGAGCCATGTCAGCCTCCAACCTGGTACAAGTGGTGTCCCACAAGGCACAGCCCTAGGAGCTGTCATGTTCATTATATATTTGTCATAGGTACAGGCCATCATGGAAGTACTGTGGCTCAGCAAGTCGCAGGTGACTGCAGACCAAACACCATAATCAACTCAACAGCTAACACACGCATCCTCCAAATGGGACACTTGCAAACCTGCGACTTGTGCCACAGCCATGGCCTCAACGTGAATGACAGAAAGGGTATAGTCATCCCCTTTGTCAAACACTAAGTGACCACAATGTACCACATATGTGTTAATCCAGTAAGTGCAGACCAAGGAATTATGGACCTTGGGGTACACAGGTTGATAGCATTCTACCATTTGACAGCAACATGGACAAAGTGGTTAGGTAAGCATGTTATATGGGCCACATCATCATGGGATCCACATGTAGGCCAGGGGAGGACATTGTGCCCCTTTACTCATCCCTCATCATGCCCATAATTGACTATGATGAACCTGTCGGCATGCACCTTACCAGACACCTGCAGCAACTGGGGCTACCACATATGTACCTCAACAAGGGGATCAAAGTGCTCAAACAGATGCCACATACTGACTGGTTAAAGTAGCAGCAGCTCTACTCAGTGACATACTGCCTCTTCATAGGCAATCTGTGCCTGACATAGAAGGCCAGATCATACCCTCACGTAATGGCCATGCTGCATCTCAGAATATCCAGATCCCACCAGGATACATGCTGGAAATACTTGAACCTCAGGAGTGATATACATAGGACATGGTGGAGGGGCACATTCACAACTCAGAGGCCCCCTTCATTCCTGATTATTATCCCAATAGAGGTTAGGCAGACTGACTCAGTGACTATCTTCAAGAGCGATATTAATGACTGGATGTGACATTGTAGGGTTACCCTGGGTATCACTTATGTGTCACTGTGAGAAAGAGGCACAGTATACTAACCTTGGAAAAGGGCATAGCAAGACAGATTCACAATGCATGTTGAAAGGCACGCACATTCTGGCTAGGTGGATACATGCCCTGGGCAGATATCCCTGTACGAACCTATGGACCTATGTCTCTTTTTCACCATTGGCCCTATGTGCTGTCAATCACCAATGTAATCTCAATACTCGGTAGCATGTGCAAAGGTCAGTTGTCAGTCATCTCTATGGTACAGTTGTGGAATATGTGTGTCATGTAGTAATGTCACAGCTGCCACATGTACACAGTCAACCCTATCCCCTACCCATTGATGTACATCACATGTATGAGATGGAAACACATGGCCAAACTGTAACAACAACATACAAGTCAGTCAGATGCATGGACACATGACTCAGTCATTGTCCATGCCACCACAGTTGATGTGGGATGTCGCTCACTGGGATACGTGATAGGGAACATGGAAGGGATCACTGAGCAAGTGACACAGGCTTATAGACCCCTGACCTTGGTTGGCATCAGACCCTCACCAGGGATTCTGACAAATTAATGAATGCTAATGAATAAGTGTAGCTACAACACCCTAGCTGAATGGTTCTTAGCATGCAGTCACTGCATTGCTATGGAATACTGTCTTACCACTCCCACAACAGGTGAGAACATGCAGCTCCTGTACATTAACAACATGTAGACTTTATGCCCCAGACCAGGTGTGCATCCCTCACTACTAGGCTGATAGCATCTACATCTCACACTGTATATACACATCCCACATGCAGCATCTGCACAGAAGACCACGGTCATAATGTTACCCTGTGCAAATACCATGTATTCACATGTGGCAGGCATCACACATGGTAACTATTGAAAGTCACAGGTACATATGTGTATTTGGCACACACATACAGCATGTGTTCATTGCCATAACCGGTGTAATCAATGTCATGCATTATTGTGAGGGACAACCCACACACATGGGCATTCTGTGTGTGCACAACACACATGGCATGTCTGTAATCAAAAGCCATACATAATTGTGATATCATTTGTATGTGCATCCTGTAGTGTGTTTTCACAGTTGCCAAAGGGATATACCCATCATACACACTTACCCCCTTACACACACTTGCCACCTGCTGGATTCAAACCCTACCTAGCTATGTTAAGACACTACAGACTGGCATTTACAGCTTAGCTATTCGCATTACTGGGGGATTTCTTTTCCCCTGATATACTTATAGGGTGCTGACATCATCAGAGCCTAGAAAGTGGAATGATCATCCTGTGGTGTGTTTTCCCAGTTGCCAAAAGGCATGTTCCTTTCATACACACACACAGTTACCCCCCTTCACACACACTTGCCACCTGTTGGATTCAAACCCCTACCTAACTATGTTATGACACTAGAGACGGACGCACTAGCGCGCGCTATTCGCATTACTGAAATCCTTTCCCTGATATACTTATAGGGTGCTGACATCATCAGAGTCTAGAAAGTGGAATGATCATCCTGTGGTGTGTTTTGCCAGTTGCCAAAGGGATGTTTTCTTCATACACACTTGCCACCTGCTGGATTCAAACCCTACCTAACTATGTTCTGACACTATAGACGAACGCATTAGCACAGCGCTATTAGCATTACTGGGAATTTCCTTTCCCTGATATACTTATAGGGTGCTGACATCATCAGAGTTTAGAAAGTGGAATGATCATCCTGTGGTGTGTTTTCCCAGTTGCCAAAAGGGATGTTTCTTTCATACACACTTACCCCCTTCACACACACTTGCCACGTGCTGGATTCAAACCCTACCTAACTATGTTATGACACTAGAGGCGGACGCATTAGCACAGCATGCTATTCAGCATTACTGGGGAATTTCCTTTCCCCTGATATACTTATAAGGTGCTGACATCATCAGAGTTTAGAAAGTGGAATGATCATCCTGTGGTGTGTTTTCCCAGTTGCCAAAAGGGATGTTTCTTTCATACACACTTACCCCCTTCACACACACTTGCCGACCTGCTGGATTCAAACCCTATCTAACTATGCTATGACGCACAGCGCGTGCGCTATTCGGATTACTGAGATAGCCTTTTCTCCAATATACTTATAGGGTGCTGACATCATCAGAGTCTAGAAAGTGGAATGATCATCCTGTGGTGTGTTTTCCCAGTTGCCAAAGGGATGTTTCTTTCATACACACTTACACCTTTCTCACACACTTGCCACCTGCTGGATTCAAACCCCTATCTAACTATGTTATGACACTAGACAGACGCATTAGCATGGCGCTATTCGGACTACTGACAGAATCCTTTTCTCCAATATACTTATAGGGTGCTTACATGATCAGTGTCTAGAAAGGGGATGAGCATCCTCTGGTGTGTTTTCACATTTGCTATGGGTAACATTTGGACCAAGTGTGTGAGCATGCCCAGTTCAGCCTTCCGTGGCATGTTGTGTGAAAGATGTCTCATTTATCTAAGTGTGTGAGCATGCCCAGTGTGGGCTTTACATATGTTGAACTCTGCAGCCCATCACATTTGTGGATGAGTGTGACCTTCAACAAATACCTGAAGTTTATGGTTGTGTGTTCTGTGCCATGTTGTGTAGTTACTGTCCGAATGCTTTTGTGTGAACAAAACAGGGAGTATACTGTGCCTGCAGGTTTTGCATGGGATACTTTGCACACAATTGTCAACATCCGTTCATACTGACCTAACACTGTAGCACTGTCTAGTGTAGTGTTTCAGTACTTTCACTGTGGTGGTCAGTATCCTGGGCTTTAGTCCTATCACTGCTTTACATTTCCATAGTGTGCACAACAGCCTGGTTAGGGTCCAGTTGTGCACATCTGCACAAAGGCAGTGCCTCTACAGACCCTGTTAATTGCTGCCCCATAAGCTTAACAAGTGTAGTCTGCAAATCTATGGAGAGGATCATAATTGAGCTCATAAACAAGATATAGGGGACATGCAGACATTGTACCCATCCCATTTTGGCTTGGTCGGGTGCAGATCATGCCTTTTGTACTGGATTGACATCTTCAAATTGGTCACTTAGGCCATTGTTGGGGAAAGGCAGTCCATACAGCCTACCTTGGCCTTGCAAACACTTTCAACACAATACCCCACTCAGGTATTGTGGAAAACCCTAACAACTGAAATGTAAACCCATATGTCACAAGATGGGTTGCAAACTGGCTTAAGGACGGGACCCACAGGGTTAGAGTTGCTGGCACTATGTTAGACTCCAGGCTGGTCACAGGTGGTGTCACACAGGGCTCAGTCCTTGGCCCCCATTGTTTGTCATGTACTTCCCAGAAGTACAGGCCAACATGGGAGGACTTTGGATGACAATGTTAGCAGATGACTGCACACTGGGCACCATAGTGGACAGTGCATCACACACAGATATCCTTCAGAAGGGACTCACAGTAACTGATAGCTGGTGCCAGGGCCATGGCCTGAAGTCAGAGTGCACAACATGTGTAGAACATACCTTTCAGGAAAAGCAAGGTGACCCCAAGCTACCATATAGGTGGCAATCCTCTAAGAACAGAGGAGGTTATCATGGACCTGGGGACCCAGGTTAACAGTCGCCATTCTTCTGAGACTCACATTGCTAAAGTTTGTCCATGCCACCACAGCTGATGTGGGATGTCGCTCACTGGGATACGTGATAGGGAACATGGAAGGGATCACTGAGCAAGTGACACAGGCTTATAGACCCCTGACCTTGGTTGGCATCAGACCCTCACCAGGGATTCTGACAAATTAATGAATGCTAATGAATAAGTGTAGCTACAACACCCTAGCTGAATGGTTCTTAGCATGCAGTCACTGCATTGCTATGGAATACTGTCTTACCACTCCCACAACAGGTGAGAACATGCAGCTCCTGTACATTAACAACATGTAGACTTTATGCCCCAGACCAGGTGTGCATCCCTCACTACTAGGCTGATAGCATCTACATCTCACACTGTATATACACATCCCACATGCAGCATCTGCACAGAAGACCACGGTCATAATGTTACCCTGTGCAAATACCATGTATTCACATGTGGCAGGCATCACACATGGTAACTATTGAAAGTCACAGGTACATATGTGTATTTGGCACACATACAGCATGTGTTCATTGCCATAACCGGTGTAATCAATGTCATGCATTATTGTGAGGGACAACCCACACACATGGGCATTCTGTGTGTGCACAACACACATGGCATGTCTGTAATCAAAAGCCATACATAATTGTGATATCATTTAGAAAGGGGTATGTGCATCCTGTAGTGTGTTTTCACAGTTGCCAAAAGGGATATACCCATCATACACACTTACCCCCCTTTACACACACTTGCCACCTGCTGGATTCAAACCCCTACCTAGCTATGTTAAGATACTACAGACTGACGCATTAGCACAGCGCGCTATTCGCATTACTGGGGGATTTCTTTTCCCCTGATATACTTATAGGGTGCTGACATCATCAGAGCCTAGAAAGTGGAATGATCATCCTGTGGTGTGTTTTCCCAGTTGCCAAAAGGGATGTTTCTTTCATACACACACACACAGTTACCCCCCTTCACACACACTTGCCACCTGTTGGATTCAAACCCCTACCTAACTATGTTATGACACTAGAGATGGACGCATTAGCGCAGCGCACTATTCGCATTACTGGGGAATTTCTTTTCCCCTGATATACTTATAGGGTGCTGACATCATCAGAGTTTAGAAAGTGGAATGATCATCCTGTGGTGTGTTTTCCCAGTTGCCAAAAGGGATGTTTTTTTCATACACACACACTTACCCCCTTCACACACACTTGCCACCTGCTGGATTCAAACCCCTACCTAACTATGTTATGACACTAGAGACGAACGCATTAGCACAGCGCGCTATTCGCATTACTGGGGAATTTCCTTTCCCCTGATATACTTATAGGGTGCTGACATCATCAGAGTTTAGAAAGTGGAATGATCATCCTGTGGTGTGTTTTCCCAGTTGCCAAAAGGGATGTTTCTTTCATACACACTTACCCCCCTTCACGCACACTTGCCACGTGCTGGATTCAAACCCCTACCTAACTATGTTATGACACTAGAGACGGACGCATTAGCACAGCATGCTATTCGCATTACTGGGGAATTTCCTTTCCCCTGATATACTTATAGGGTGCTGACATCATCAGAGTTTAGAAAGTGGAATGATCATCCTGTGGTGTGTTTTCCCAGTTGCCAAAAGGGATGCTTTTTTCATACAAACTTACCCCCCTTCACACACACTTGCCACCTGCTGGATTCAAACCCCTATCTAACTATGCTATGACACTAGAGACAGACGCATTAGCACAGCGCGCTATTCGGATTACTGAGATAGCCCTTTTCTCCAATATACTTATAGGGTGCTGACATCATCAGAGTCTAGAAAGTGGAATGATCATCCTGTGGTGTGTTTTCCCAGTTGCCAAAAGGGATGTTTCTTTCATACACACTTACACCCCCTTCACACACACTTGCCACCTGCTGGATTCAAACCCCTATCTAACTATGTTATGACACTAGAAACAGACGCATTAGCATGGCGCGCTATTCGGACTACTGACAGAATCCTTTTCTCCAATATACTTATAGGGTGCTTACATGATCAGTGTCTAGAAAGGGGGATGAGCATCCTCTGGTGTGTTTTCACATTTGCTATGGGTAACATTTGGACCAAGTGTGTGAGCATGCCCAGTTCAGCCTTCCCGTGGCATGTTGTGTGAAAGATGTCTCATTTATCTAAGTGTGTGAGCATGCCCAGTGTGGGCTTTACATATGTTGAACTCTGCAGCCCATCACATTTGTGGATGAGTGTGACCTTCAACAAATACCTGAAGTTTATGGTTGTGTGTTCTGTGCCATGTTGTGTAGTTACTGTCCGAATGCTTTTTGTGTGAACAAAACAGGGAGTATACTGTGCCTGCAGGTTTTGCATGGGATACTTTGCACACAATTGTCAACATCCGTTCATACTGACCTAACACTGTAGCACTGTCTAGTGTAGTGTTTCAGTACTTTCACTGTGGTGGTCAGTATCCTGGGCTTTAGTCCTATCACTGCTTTACATTTCCATAGTGTGCACAACAGCCTGGTTAGGGTCCAGTTGTGCACATCTGCACAAAGGCAGTGCCTCTACAGACCCTGTTAATTGCTGCCCCATAAGCTTAACAAGTGTAGTCTGCAAATCTATGGAGAGGATCATAATTGAGCTCATAAACAAAGATATAGGGGACATGCAGACATTGTACCCATCCCATTTTGGCTTGGTCAGGGGCAGATCATGCCTTTTGTACTGGATTGACATCTTCAAATTGGTCACTTAGGCCATTGTTGGGGAAAGGCAGTCCATACAGCCTACCTTGGCCTTGCAAACACTTTCAACACAATACCCCACTCAGGTATTGTGGAAAACCCTAACAACTGAAATGTAAACCCATATGTCACAAGATGGGTTGCAAACTGGCTTAAGGACGGGACCCACAGGGTTAGAGTTGCTGGCACTATGTTAGACTCCAGGCTGGTCACAGGTGGTGTCACACAGGGCTCAGTCCTTGGCCCCCATTGTTTGTCATGTACTTCCCAGAAGTACAGGCCAACATGGGAGGACTTTGGATGACAATGTTAGCAGATGACTGCACACTGGGCACCATAGTGGACAGTGCATCACACCAGATATCCTTCAGAAGGGACTCACAGTAACTGATAGCTGGTGCCAGGGCCATGGCCTGAAGTCAGAGTGCACAACATGTGTAGACATACCTTTCAGGAAAAGCAAGGTGACCCCAAGCTACCATATAGGTGGCAATCCTCTAAGAACAGAGGAGGTTATCATGGACCTGGGGACCCAGGTTAACAGTCGCCATTCTTCTGAGACTCACATTGCTAAAGTGGCTAGGAAGACCTTCTACATTGCCCACCTGATCAGGCTGGGATTCACATCCAGATCTAGTGGGTCATTGTTCCCCTGTACTCTTCACTTATCAGACCGGTGATCAAGTCGAATGCCCTATTCTGGCTGTATCTCACACAACATCTGCAGCAATTGGAGACACCCTGACTGTCCCCCACCTAAAGGATCAAGGAACCCCAACAGCTGTCATATGCTGCCAGATTGACAACACTCACACTCTATTCACTCACATACCGTCTGCTTAGAGGTGACATGTGCCTGACATGCGAGGCCATGTCCAAACAGAGATTAATGGGCATACTCCACCTCAGACTCAGAAGATCCACCTGAACCACTAGTGCAGGTGACTTACACCTTAGCAGGGATGTATGTTGGACATGTTGGAGGGATGGAGTTATCACTCGGAGACTCCCTATGCTGTGGAATACAATCCTGGTCCATTTGAGGCAGAGCACCTTGCTGGCTGTGTTCAAGAGGTATCTTAACCTAATGCTAGTCGGAGAATGTGTTTGTCCATCAACACATTGTAAGCGTAGTTCGACATGTCATATGTCTTGTTTAGTATACTGTGCCTCTGTCTACCTGTGACATAACATTGATACCCAGGGTAAACCTCCCATCCACTCATTAGGATTCCTGTTGAGGGGACTCAACCAGTGTCTCTATGGACAACCTGTACTGGTAGTTTACTCATGTGTGGGGGTGGCTTCTGTGTTTTGGATAATGCAGTACATCCTGTCCTATATATGTCAGTGCTGGGGTTCAGGTCCCTCATGTGCATAGCTCGCTGCCATTCAGATTGTACAAGGTGCAGCATGTGCATTGATTCCAGCTTGGACATGGCTTTCTACATCAGGCACAGCTTGCATCTGGGTGGACAGCATGGCAGTGTGTGGAGCTGCACTCTGTTTAATCAGACTACACATTACATGTGTTCCAGCTCTGTCATACTCCTGGTGAGGTACTGTTGTGGACTTTACAGGTGCTGGATGTGTGTGCATGAGGTACACCCCACAGGGGCTGTTGTGGTCATTTCTAATGCTGATGAAAGATAACTGCAGAACCAGAATGACCTCCCCTTAGCTAGATGTCAGACAGCATGGACCATACAATCACAACTGAAAACAGGACCCTCTCCAGAAAGGGAATGTGTCCTGTCTGGTGGACCCCAGCCATAAACAAACTGTATGACAGATGAGGGTTACTAATGCAAGACAGAGCTACATCTCCAAAAGGGAAGACAGCTGTGATCAGCACTAGTAGAAAGCTACATTATCTCATAAAGACATGCAAGGTCAACTTGGGGACATAAATCACCAAAGACAATGAAGGTAACCACACTGCTTTCTTCAGTTATGTCAGACACCTGGTTGTGAACCCTCGGATATGCTCAGAGTTGGTACACAACAACATATATCCCAGTGACCTGACAGATATTGGCAACATTCCGGGACAGCTTCAGTGCGATTTACCCCTCCCTCACCCCCAAAACAAGATAGTTATCACTGCTGTATGTAACCTCACTGTCATCTTGGATGTCCATGTGAGAGCCACACTCAGCAAAGACAAGTACACAACATCCATGGGACCTGCTGGTATCTCCAGTTGCATGCTATGTGAACTCCAGAAGGGGCTGGACCCATATATACAACTGCTATTTAACCTTAGTCTTGCTACAGGATATGTACCTGAACACTGGCATACGGCAACAGTGGTCCCACTCCACAAGGGGATGCCTCCACAGACCATGGCAACTACCACCACACAGGCTTAACCAGCCTTGTCTGCAAAGATATGGGAGGAGTCATGGAGCTCTTACACAGACACATTACTGACCTACGGACCCTTGTTCCCACCTAGTTCAGCTTTGTACAGGGCAGATCCTGCCTTTTGCACCTTTGCACCCGAAAAGTACCTACCATGAAGATCAGGGTTCTTCAACACATGTCATATGCTTCCAGAAGTCCAGCTTTGTTCAGTGTCATACCGCATACTTACAGGTGACCTATGCCTGACATACAAGACCATGTCCAATCAGGATTTGGTGGACATACTCCACTGCAAGCAATCCAAATCCACCAGAGCCATGAGAGCTGAGTATTTGAACCTCAGCACATACATGTATAGGACATGCTGGAGGGACAGAGTCATAACTCAGAGGCATCTCACACTCTAGCAGAGTATCCCAGTTCATGTTTGACAGAGTCCCTCACTGACTCTCTTCAGGAGACATCTGGACAACTGCATATGAGACGGAGGCACAGACTAGACCGAGACACAGTCATGTTATTCAATTACGTAAGGGGGTCATAATGTGTCACTACTAAGTCAGAGGCACAATATTCAGAATCTATTCTGTACACTTATTACCACTATAAGGGGTGGCAATAGCCACATCACTATGGCTAGGCTTATACATGCACTAGGGCAGATAGCCTAGTAGTACACTATGACACTATGAAACACCGGTGTATGTGTAGCTATTGTCAATCAAACAGTATGATGTGGCTTGGGGGGCTTGATATCTCCCTGTATTCCAACATTGTTTTGTCTATTCCTTCTAGCATGTCTAGGGATCAGTTATTAGTGTCCTCTCCTGCTCAGCTGGTGAACCTGGGAATATTGAGGCACTGTTACAGTTGCCTCATGTACACTGACAACCCTCTCCTTCTGCCATAAAACACACATACATGTGAGAGATGCAACTATATAGCCAAAGTGGAGGCTGAGCTCTCTCAACATAGGACTAGCAAGACCAGAGAGGGTGAAGGTAACCACACACACATCTTTAATCCAGTCTCACATGGCACTGTCACAACTTAAGATCATACACATAGACACACAGAGACACTCTTGGAGGCTCTGATCAGAAGTCTACCAGAATGGCGGTGGCCACCACAGCAGACACTCACACAACTGCCTCCACAGGGCACAGCACATGCAACACATTGACCACAGAGTTGGTGTGCCAAACAGTCACAGCCCTTAAGGCCAAACACAATGCCGACACACTTGTCATAGGTGACTCCATAGTCAGACACACTGATGTCCCACTCACCAGATCAGGTACAGAGGAGGTCACAGTAAGCTGCCTATCGGGCACTGGAATCCACCACATAATGCAAGCACTCAGGTCACTAAACTGCAAGTACAGGTCTGACCCAGTCATAATCCATGCTGGTGTGAACGACCTGAGATGTACCTCCCTGGACTACATGGAAAGAGACATAGAGGATCCCTCTGATTATGTAGGCCAGGCAGGTATGACCCTGACCTTCGGCAGTATCCTACCTTCACCAAGTATGATGCCACATAAACAGAGACAAGATGATCAGCTGTAGTATTTTGCTTAGACTATAGTGTCATTCTAAGGGGGTCCAATGTCTGTCTGCCTGGGATGACATGCTGGACAGGCCACGGTGATTTGCAAGGGACAGCTTGCACCTGTCACCCCTGGGCTTCTGGGTTTCAGATGATGCTCTTGCCACCCCCATTGTGCCTTTTTTATGCAAGATTCAGATTCTACACCTACCACCCTAGAACACAGTAAAGGAAAGACACTAAGGGTAATGCTGCTCAATGCCCAAGGTCTCAACCTCAAGCTGCACACACTCTATGCCCTTCTCAGTATGTAGCACATTGATGTCTGTGCTGTGCCTGAAACCTGGTTCACAGCTTCTGACAGCACCCCGGCACTATCGGGTGTTACCTCATATCATGCATTCCGGCACCAGCATCCCGACAACACCAAGAAGGATGGTGGGTGTCCATATTCATCAAGGACACCCTCACCTCATGGTTGGTGGCAACACACGATGCATCAGAGACCATCCAGGTGCCAGTGACCGTAGGCAAGACTGCTCTGCAGTTTGTAGCATGTTACATGCCAGCCGCTCAAACTCAGGTACCTCACACAGCTATCCTGCAAACACTGAAGGGGATAAATGTATCTCAAAACACCATCCTACTGGGTGATTCCAACTATCCACATATAGACTGGGATCACTAATCATGCCACAACACTCTAACACAAAGGTTCCAAGAGTTCATACACTGAAATGCCATGGAACAACTGGTCACAATCCCCTCAAGTGGAGGCAACATACTAGAACACATCATCACGAACATGGGGTCACACTGTTCAACACCAGACATATACCCATCATTGGTGAGATCAGATCATGGACTATTCTCAGTGGGAGTCCACATCCCACCCACACCCCAGATGGGAAATGAAACGGTGAAGACCTTCTCAAATGCCGACTTCACATTTCTGAGGACTGGTGTGGTCTCTTTCAAGGCCCCCAGGCCAGCAGACACCATTACCCAAGCCACTGTATCACTTAGAAATGCCTTCTACCAGCACCTCCAGGACTGCATGGTTCAGGCAATCCCAAATAATAATGACTCTTTGTACCACAGGCAAGCATCCAGTCTGGTGGACCCTAGCCATAAACAAGCTGTACAACACAAGGAAGGAGCTACTACAAGATAGAGCGTAATCCGTGAGGGAAGACACCCTGCTCATTGTGAGTAAAACACTGGGTTCCCCCATACAATCATCCGAGGCATGTTTTGAGAGTAAACCCACTCAGGACTCCAGGGACAATCATTAGGCCTTTTTTACCTATGTTTGAAACCTGGGAGGAAACTCCCAGATATGTTCAGACTTAGTTCAGAATAATGTTGATATCACTGCACCTACAGACATTGGCAACATACTGACTGACAGGTTCAGTGCATATTTCTCCCCCCCTCCCCCCAACTGGGGGGGTATGTACACCAGAGGATTGTAGCCCCCCAAACATCTCCACTGCTGTGGTGGGAACTGCTCAATCCAAGGCAGAAAACACTTTATCCATGGGACCAGATGGTGTCCCCAGTTGTGTGCTCCATGAACTCAATGAGTAATTACACCCGCAGTTAGGGCAGCTGTTTAATCTTAGCCTCACCTTAGGATATGTTCCCAAGGAGTGGCATACAGCAATGGTGGACCCACTTCACAAAGGAGGTGCCTCCACCAACCCCAGAAACTACCATCCCATCAGCTTGACAAGCCTGTTCTGCTAAGCTATGGAGAGGATCATAATGGGAATTCTAAATGAAGACATAGGGGACTTGCAGACATTGGATCCAATCCAGTTTGGCGTTGTCAAGGGCAGATCATGCCTTTTAAACTTGGTTGACTTTTTCAAAACACTCACCCAGGCCATTGACGTGGGCAAGGCAGTCCACACAGCCTACCTTGACCTGGCAAAGGCTTTCGACACAATACCCCACTCAGGTATCATTGAAAACATCACCAGCTTAATTGTGAACCCATACATCACAGCATGGGTTGCAAACTGGCTAAGTGACGGAACACACAGGGTCAAAGTTGCTGGTGCCAGTTCACACTCCAGAGCTGTCACAAGTGGTGTCCCACAGGGCTCAGTCCTGGGCCCACATTTGTTCAGTATCTACTTTTCAGAAGTACGAGCAAACACAGGAGGATTATGGCTGACAAAGTTTGAAGATGACTGCAAACTGGGAAGCATAGCTGGAAACCCATCTGACACAGACATCCTTCAGAAGGGTCTCATAGACACAGATAACTGGTGCCACGGCCATGGCCTTACATTAAACACTAAACAATGCATAGCCATACCCTTCAGGAAGAACAAGGTTACCACTACTTCCCATCTAGGTGGCAATCCTCTAAGCACAATGTAGGTTATCAGGGACCTGGGCACCCAGGTTGACACTGACCTTTTGCTTGACACTCACATTGCCAGGGTTGTTTGGAAGGCCTTCTACATTGGCCACCTCATCATGCAGTGATTCACATCTAGATCAAGGGAGGTCATCGTTCCCCTGTACTCATCACACCAATGATTGCATACATTGCCCCATTCAGATTGGATGGGCCCACAAATTCCTCGACAGGAGGTGAAAGGGTCTCAAACATATTTCTTATGCTGCCCGACTGAAGGAATTCCAGCTGTATTCAGTCACTTACTGACTGCTCAGAGGTGATCTGTGCCTGACATACAAGGCTATGTCCAACCCAGACTTTATGAACATGCTTCACCTCAAGACCTCTACATCCATCAGAACTACAAGGGCAGGAGACCTAAACCTCAACACAGATATTAATAGGATGTGCTGGAGGGACAGATTCATCACCCAGAGAGTCCATATGCTGTGGAACAACATCCTGGTACATGTGGGGCTGAGCACCTCACTGGCTTTGTTCAAGTGAGATCTTGACCAATGGATGGGAGATTGCAGGTATACCCCAGGGATAACCTCAGTATCACTGCTTGACAGAGGCACAGCAAAATAATGGGCATATTATCCATCAACTTGCAGGGGTGGCAGATGCCACAAAACTCTGGCCTAGGCTTATTAATGCCCTAGGGCAGATAGCCTAGTATGAACCTATGGACATAGGCCTGGGGCAGTTCCTGCTATTAGGACAGTGGTCTGCAGCAGGCTATATAGTAGTAGTCGGTTTTAGCCATTGTTTTTGACCATGGCTATTCCATGTTGCTTCTTGTTGTGGTACAAACATGGGTGTGTGGTTATCCATGCTATTTATTGCTAGACACCCTCATTTTGTATCTTGTTCCATGTTTTTGCACATGTACATCACTGTATGACGTGCAGCTGTTTCCACAGGGTCATATCGTGGATATGGATGTTAGTTGGGGTCCTCAGGTGTGCATATTGTACATGATATTACATTACTTAACACATGGCATTCATGCCTCAGGTGGTGCTGCAGGGCCACCTCTGTCGGATACACATACTACACTCCCTGTACATTTGGAAGCAGGTTGTGTCATGTTAGGCATCCCTGTTACTGTATGAGTGAGTCAGAGCGGGTATCAGTCCCAGTGTTCCTACTGACCAAGCATATGTGCTATGCGTTGCCTCTTTGCCAAGGCCAGGGCATACTGGGCACGCCTCCCTCTGCCTACTGGGACAAGGTCAGGTTGTTCCTCCTCCGAGTCAACCCCTGCCTGTGGTGGCCTTGGCAATGGTGGGGGGATGTTTGGCCCAGCCCTGTGCTGGTCCTGCTGCAGCTGTTTCAGCAGGATCATATTATGTAGCATAGCACATATCATGATCATTTGGGTACATGTAGTTGGTGTGTACTGCAAAGCTCCACCAGATGTGTTCAGAGCGCGGAACCGTGACTTGAGCAGCCCAAACACACGCTCTATGATATTACGTGTTTGTGCGTGTGCCTCATTATGGCGTTCCTGTTCAGGTGTGTGTGCATTTCTGATGGGTGTCATCAGCCACGGCTCAAGTGCATAACCTGCATCCCCACTAGGTGTCCGTGTGGGAAGTCCCCATTGGCAAATGATTGGTACAGCTGCGTCAGATGCCAGATGTGGGAATCGTGGTAGCTCCCAGGGCAGCCAGCACACACATTCATTATTATGCCCTGGGCATCACACACGACCTGGCAGTTGATGGAGGGGTATCCCTTGCGGTTAATGTAGACTCTACCCCGCTCACTGGCTGGTGCTTTGATCCGTATGTGCGTGCAGTCTATTGCACCCAGCACCTCAGGGTATCCCGCTATTTGCTGGAAGAGACGCATATTGCTGGCCACAACCTCACGGTCATTAGGGACATATATATGATCACTGACATGTGGTGACATGGCATCCAGGAACTGGTGCAGTACCCTGGAGGCTGATGCCTGTGATATCCCCATCATATCACCAGTTGGTCTCTGGAAGGTACCTGTTGCTAGTATTCTTAGGCCAACACATACCTTGGTTTCCACTGGGATGGGTTCCCCTCTGTTGGTTCTGTGTGTGAGGTGTGGCCTGCACAGCTCAACAATCTGCTGCAGGAGCTCTCTGTCCACTCTGTAGTGCTCTACTATCTCCAGCTCATGTAACCCATGGTAGGTGACCCTGGGCCTGTATACTCTTCTCCTTCTCCTCACTCTGGGTTGTCTGTCAGCATCTGCATTGTCACCACCCTCAGCAATTCGCCTATGCCTGATTATAATAGCCATGGCAGCCCCTAGCATTTCTGCTCTGAGTTCAGCTTTATTTCAGTTTTCAATTCTGATAGCTTAGTTTCTGGCAGTATCTCTTGTGAGAAACAGCCTTCACTGCTCTTTGTTGTGTTTTAAGTGCTGGGCTGGGCTTCTAGTCTGCCTGTGTAATTGCCTGCTTGTAATTGTTTCCACCAATTAACTCCAGCAGTATTCCCTGGCAGTTTCCCTGTATTTTGGTTGTTTCCTGTTTCCTCTCTGTTTCCTGAGGGGGAGCAATGTGCACACCAGCTTAAACACGCTCACAGTCACTTAAACGCGCGCACACATCCCTACACAGTGTTACACACGCGCACACATCCTTACACAGTGTTAGCTAGGCTGATTCATGCTAAAACGCGTGCACACTGCCTTACACACGTGCACGCCCGCGCAAACCGTTGTAAACAGTTTGCAACACGCTCCCACATGTTGAACCTGCCTTACACGTGCGCATACACGTATATCAAGAAACTTTGAGTGTAGGGATAGCATATACCCTCAATTTCTTGACTTTCCTAGTGTTCTGTTGGGACACACCTCCCTCCCTGATGTCTGTCTGTCATCTGTTACCTTACATTGCCCTCCAATCTGGTACATTTCTTTCTATCCTTCCCCTCCGTGATGTCACCTACCTCTTACTCTGTTCCTCCCCCTTCTCTAACTCTTACACTACTCAGAAAGTGCTCATTACCTATGTGGCAGTCTGATTCAGTATTGTAACCCTCATTTACATAGGATTGCCTAGTAATGCTTAGTTACATATCTTACATGGAGCTTCCCCTCCTTGACAACCACTAAATGGAGGCCATATTGTTTTTAGTCTGCAAGTCCCTCCATTGACATTCCATGTAATACATAAATCCCACAATTGTGGGCTTATAAGCTTCGGTTTTCAGTTTTAGGTAGCGCACCCCGTTTGCGTGGGTGTGCGCTGCAGTTAAACACAAAAATCCCGTGAAAAAAAAAGTTAAATAACTTATTTTTGCAACACTTTTTCATGCCAATGGCCACATATTTGGCCATTGGCATGCTTAATGACACATATGCACCCTTTATTTGGAGCTGACATAGCTCCGTTTTTGATTTTGCAGAAATGTACTCAGTTGTCAGCTGAGTACATTTCTGCAGCTAACACGTCCATTACACGGACTGGTTTCTGCTTCGTGGATCGCTCAAATACCTCATTTGCATATCTTGGAGCTGCAAATGAGGTATTGAGCATTTCCACTCCCAGTCCGTGTAAGAGACGTGTTAGCTATCTCTTACACGGAGGTTTGGGCTGTACCTGAATCGGGAGGCTTACACGGAGGCTTACACTACTCTTGAACTCCGTGTAAGCCTTCCTGAATCTGGCCCTTTGTTTGAACTGGTTGCTAGCTTCTTGTTTTTGTACCATTTTCATATAGAATTGAAATCCTGTTGTGGAGCATTAAAAGATGAGGGTTGTTTTCTGTTTGTTCCATTAAGATGGTGTTGTCTGTATATAGACTGAGGGTGAAGTGAGGTAGATCCTATGGTACATTATTTATATAGACATAAAATTGATGCCTGTGATGCACAGTTATTTGATATGTCCATTTCTTTGTATCAACTAAAACCAGTAAATGTCCTATGGGCAAAATATTTCTTGAATAATGAGGTGACTGCTATTGAAAATTCAAAACCTGCTAGTTTATGGACTGTAGTAATAGTATGTGGTTAACAGTGCTAAATGGACTTTGCAGACCCAAGACACTGGTACCTGTAAAAAGGCATTTCATCATATTGGCATAAATCTGTTATGTTACTCAAAAAATATCTATCTGGTGGCTAGGATGCTTAACTGATAGCTCCACTTCATTTCAGCTCTCTTACCTCAATACAATTCCTGACAGGAATTTTACAAAAAAATATTTAATTTGAAGAAATATTTATTACTAACTAATTTCTAATTACGTTGAGCATCTACAAGAAAACTTTCATTGTCAGAATTTGAATAATTCCTGTCAAATTAATTACTGGAAAATCAGCACCAATATCAGCTTCACAGCATGAGTCATCTAAAGAATTCAGCACAAGACTCTTCTCTCAAAAAAGATCTGCAATCTCTCATTACAAATATACAGGAAGTTACAATAAAAACTGACAAGATCGACAATAAAATAGATACTTTTAAAGAAAAGTGCTCACAACAACTAGAACAGCTTCAAGAAATGTTTACTCAGCAGAAATGACAGATATCACTTATTGAACAGTCATTAAATGACATTGACACTAGAGTCCAAATAGAAGAACAACAAACTGAATTATTACTTCAACAGAACACATATTTACTAGAAAAGCTTGATGATATGGAAAATCGAACAAGAAGAAATAATATTAGAATATATGGTCTACCAGAAAAATCTGAAGGGGACAATATGATAAACTTTCTTACCACCTGGATACCAAATGTAACAAAATTACCTGAAGCTCTTTCATATGTTATAGAACGTACACATCGATCACTAGCAGCTTCTGGAAATACTTATTCTCCAATTAAGAACAAGCCAAGATCCATAATTGTGAGACATTTTTCTACACAAGATAAAGATCTTATATTAAGAAATGCTTGGGTAAATTCTCCCATCAAATACAATGATTCATTAATAAGATTTGACAATGATTATTCTACAAAGGTGGTTTCAAAAAGAAAAGAATTTCTACCAATAATAAAAACCTTGAAGAAGAAGCAAATGAAAATCCATCTTTTATTTCCAGTAAGACTGAGAGTTTTTCTACCAAATGGAATAAAAGTCTTCGAAACAGTAGATTCAGCAATAAAATACCTTACCAACAATAACATCCTAACAAATGAAGAATCTATGGACTGGACAATTAGTACTCCAAAGAGAAATGCTGAAGTAAATAACTGGAAAACTGTTGAGCAAAAGAAAAAGAAACTAAAGGACAAATAATCTTACATATGTTATATTCTGTAAAAGTTTAAATAATAATACAAACAACAAAAGAAAAGTTATTTCTGTCTTCAAGTCACACTGAAACAGGTACTGTTTTCAATTATACTTTATATGTTAAAGATAGTATACATTTAAATACATTTATCTCAAATCACATTAATATATTAAGCATAATTTAAACATTACTTCATTTTTCATTATTGTCCATCTATTATTTTCATATTCTTAATCAGAGTAATCAATACATAATAATGTGCTCAAATATTTTTTTTATTTTTACTTTGTTCTCTTTTTTTTCAGCATATAAAGTCTTCATTAACTTATAATGCTTTAATCAGTATATGGTTATATTGCTTAATAGGTATAGTAATAGCTGTTATATACCTTATTATCAGTTACATCCCTGACAACATTTCTTTCTATAAGTTAAAAATGTCCCTGTTTGGGTAAAAAGTAATGCTGGGTGGGAATGTGTTGTTTTTGAAATGAAGTATTTCAGTTTAGATATATCATATTGCTACTTTAAATAGCCGTAAAAGGTGCTTTGTCTTTGACCCATTTGCACATATTGCTATAGTACAGTGCAAAATATGTTGTGAATGACATTTTGCGGCTATGAGCCGAGTGTGTTGTGGCTCTGAATATCCAAAGTTGAGAGATACTTTTAAGTAGCTTGGATATCCTATTGTCTTTTCTCTTGTAAATAAATGTGGCATAGCAAGTTTAAAATGCAAAGTTTATTAGATGTGAACACTATACGGCAGACTAGAGTGCTCGCATGCACACTACATGATTTTGTGAAGAAGAGAGAGAAGGAAAAAAAAGAGAAAAACACATACCTTTTCCCGCTTGGTTCTCGAGACAATTTAACAGCCACAAATATTACTAGAAACTCGAGTTCCTTATTGCTTGACGCATTTACTTGAATACTGCTCAACAGAGGCACAGCAAAATAATGGGTATAGTTCCCCATACTACAGGGGTGGCGTAAGCCACAAAACTATGGGCTAGGCTTGTAAATGCCCTCGGGCAGATAGCCTAGTATGAACCTATGAACCTATGAACCTATGAACGTCATCCCCTGACTCTAATTGACGTCTAATCAGGAAATAAGCTTGGTTCACTTTTAAAGATATAGGAACTTAAATTCC
Source organism: Protopterus annectens (assembly GCF_019279795.1). NCBI lineage: Eukaryota > Metazoa > Chordata > Ceratodontiformes > Protopteridae > Protopterus > Protopterus annectens. The sequence continues at coordinate 172,624,174 of NC_056740.1, read as the reverse complement.
TTCTAATGAAATGGAAATGATATATGTGGTTCATTTAAATATATTCAGATCTTTTTTTAAACATGCTTTTATATTACATGACCATCCTATTTAAGCTTTACTTATCGGAACAACATAGACTGTCTTCTGAGAGACAATCTGAAGAGAGAAACATGTAATCATAATTGATTTACAAATTACTAGACAATTCCACAAACTCCTTTATCACTATATCTTTTTTTTTAACATTAGGAGTTACAGATATATTAGCAAGTTTCCAGCTTGCTACAGAACCTAATATTATGCTGGGGTTTCTGTTACTGAAAAGACGCTCATAAACAACATTCCATAGCCTCACATGCCTGAACTAAAAATGCAGTGTGGTACAATTGTAGTTTGTACAGGAATTGCTTATTATTTTACTGCTGTACATGTGATCACAGTGACTGACTAATGCCATCTTAGCAATGCAAATGTATTTTTAATATATAAAATATATATATATATATAACTGCAGATGACTTTCAAAGGCATGAAAAACATTTTCTGGCTTATTTGAATTGATTGCATGTTTTAAACTGCAGCTTCTGTTTAATTGTTTCACTTGACTAAATAAATACCACATAAAGTCATTCCCGAATGCAATGTGTTCAAAGTTGCTTGTTCATAATCAGGCCTAGTATATTTCTTTAACCTTTAGGGGCCTACTGGCGAGGGTCAGTCTGTGTAAGTCTCAACTCAAGCCCCAACTTCTTATGTACAGGGAGGAATACCAAGTAAGGGGTTCATAATCATAATACCAGGATAAACCATACTCTTGCAGTGCATGGATCACCATAGCTATCCTCTGATATCAGAGGAAAAACAAGCTTCTTAATCAACTTTTTGATTTAATAAAGGTATTACCCCATAGTCTAAATACATTTTGTCTATTTACTGCAAAGTGGGCTAGGAATTTTAATCTGCAACATTAGCATACATAATAGTTTAAATCTTAGCAGCTTTCATTATTTTGATGTGTTCTCCAATATATTTTTCAAATACTATAATGAGAAACTGCTGGTTTAATTCTAAAATTTTATTCAATCATAAGGTTAAATTAATGGTGTTAAGTAAACCAAAATTTATATTCCCAACATTTATTGTCAGCAGATAAACTCACTAGTTAAGTGTCAGTCTAAGCTGTAAGAGATAATATGTGATATACACAGATGTTTGGTCTAGAAAATGTGGACAAGTGCACTGTAGTTTTACCTCTGCACTGTGTCTTTTTGATTATACAAAGTCCCTCTGGAAGTTGATAAAAGTGTTAACAGCAAAACACTCAATCAAGTAACAACATTATAAGCAGTCTCTTAGATAAGGGAGACGTCTAAATTTTGATCTTGTTGTCTCCAGCCATGGGAATTGTCTTTGAAAAGCTAAAAAATGCAATCAGAGGAACATATTTAATGTCCAGTAAAGAAATATCAATATATTTGTACATTGTATTGCATTCCAGTTTATGTTAAACATAAAATATGGTGCGGTTTCAGAACTATTCATGTTTTTATTCCAATGTGACTTTGCAAATACTACTCTAAACACTGGTTTTGGACTTGAGTAGTCTAAAAACACTTACACAACAAAGGTATTGTACAGTAATGACAGTAAATAGCTTACAACAGATGTCTGCAATATACAGTTATAGATTTTAACATGAGAAAATGTTTATTAATATCCTAAACTATTTTGAAATGCTACTACCTTAGTCTAAATGTTTGCACCTTTTTGAAACCTGATTAGAAATAAGTATTACTGAATTACAATAAGATAAAGAGTAAAGAATATATTATATATTTTAGCTGATTAGATTATCTTAATATATTATTCAATTATCTTTATTTAAAAACTAAGAGGATAAGAGAAACTGATCCAAATATTATTTGTGAGGGTAGAAAGTGTGTTTGGTTAGATTCACTAACCAAACAAGGAGGTATATTACCTCATAGTGATAGGGAATGTTTTTTAAGGTTAAGAATTACAAGTTTGGAAGTTCTTTTTTTTATTTTATCACTTTGGTGTCACTCAGAAACATGCAAAAACCATACAAGAAAAACATTTTTGAATTCTTTATCCAAGATGGAACTAAGAATGAACAATGTTTGCATAAACTCACATATAAAACAAACTCAAAACTAGGAAATGAAATGTTTATCCATAAATGTTAATGGTCTAAATAATAGTAATAAAAGGAAAAACCTATTCAAGTACACAAACTTACATAAACCACAAATAGTCTTCTTACAAGAGACACACTTATTAGATAGAGATATAAACAACTTAAATAATAATAATTACACAGTACTAATAAATTCTCAATACAAAACAAAAAAGAGGAGTAGCTGTGCTACTTCGCAACTCAACTATAACACCTAAAATAATTACTACTCATCAAAATACATCAGGTATGTTTTGTCTAGCTTCAATGGCATTAAATAAGAGAATCTATACTTTAGCAAATCTATACTGGATTCCAGGACTAGGATTAAGAACTGTTAAACAGCACTTTGAAGAGATAATTCATTTAACTAAGGGTAGCCTGATATTGGCAGGAGACTTCAACTGTATAATGAATGAAAAAGATACAGATTCTAAATCTAAAAGAAGAAAACAACCTATCTCTAAAGCACTATTAAAATGTATAGATACATTATATTTAAAAGATATAAATGAATTTGCAGAACCAGACTCACTAATCTTCACATTTTATTCTCATAGATATAGAACTAATTCTAGAATGATAGAATATATATTGCCAATGACCTAATAACAAAAATTGGCAAAGTCAAAATTATAAATTGTCCCTTATCTGATCATAATGCCATAGTCTTTGAGATAGAGCTTACACCTTTTCTTTCAAATCCCATTACTAGGATACCTTCCTATATCACACAATTGACAAAATTCAAAGAACTTTATGAAGAAACAATCAAAAACTTTCTAGAAATAAACTACAAAGAGGATATTTCAGAAATATATGTCTGGGATTCATTAAAGGCAGTCACATATGGGAAAATATTATCCTGGTACATAAATAAAAGGAAGTTATGGAATAAAGATATGCTAGACTTACAAAACAAAGCAGATGAATTGAAACTGAAAATGCAAAAGGGCAATACTACTCAAGTTCAAGAACTTACGCAAATCAATAAGAAGTATGCAGAATTGTTACATCATAATATTATGATTAACTTAGAAAAGATTAAAATAAACTCATACTCTACTAATACAGCACACCTGAGACACTTAACTAAGAGAACAAAAATAAATCAAATCTAAGCAAATAAAATAAATATTTATTCCTAATACTAACAAAAGAGTTACAGATCTAAATTATATTTTAGAAGCATTCAGACTTCAATTTAACATTGATAATTCCCTAAACACTCAAGATACACCTACTAAGGATATAAAAAAATACTTAGAAAATAATATTCATATTAAATTAACACAAGAACAAATAGACATTATAAACAAACAAATCAATATGACAGAATTAAAATCACAAATTAAAACATTCAAGATAAATAAAGCACCTGGCCCAGACAATATGCTACCAGAAATGTATAAATTAATACCCAATCAAGCCATATCTTTACTATTAAAAGTATATGATATAGCCAAAAAAGATTTGAACATACCACCTGCTTGGAAATATTCATTGATATCTCCAATTATCAAACCAGATAAAGATGAGAAGCAGTGCTCTTCATATAGGCCAATATCATTACTCAATATAGACTATAAGATGTTTATGGCTATATATGCAGATAGGATCAAACACTTTCTTCCTTTCTTAATTCACAAAGATCAAACAGGTTTTATTAAAGGAAGAAACACTTCAGATAATATTAAAAGAATACTAACATTAATAGACTATAGCAAACATAGAGTCCTATATTTTAATGTAATCTCATTAGATATTAATAAAGCTTTTGATTCGGTTAACTGGAACTTTCTTTCACTAGTTCTAAAAGAATATAACTTTCCTTATAATTTTAATAATCTTATCCAAATACTATATGAAAAATCTACTGCATATGTAAAACTAGAATCGCATAGATCAGGCCCTATAACAATCAAAAAGGGAACTAAACAAGGTTGCCCTTTATCACCATTGTTATTTGCATTACTCATAGAACCCTTTGCAAATCAAATCAGATCAAACAATAACATAAAGGGCATTTGTATTAACAAAATGTTAAACCTTAAAATCCAACTCTTTGCTGATGACATACTCTTAACTTTCTCAGATGCCAATGAGTCTTTGAATGATCTATTTAACTCCATGAATAAATTTCAAAATATTTCAGGTTTAAAATTTAATGAAAACAAAACTAAAATCATGCCCTGTAATGGTAAAAATATATATATAAACAAAAGATTTTCCAAATATATAGTAACAGAAAATAAATTATTATATCTGGGAATAAATCTACTCAATGAATTAACAGATTCTTTAATATTTAACTATAAATAAAATACTAGACAAAATAGAACAAACAATTGGTTACTGGAATAAATACATCTTTTCAACAGCAGACAGATTATATCTTATTAAAGTAATCATATTTCCCAAAATATTATACTTAATACAAAACTTTTCATTGCCACCTCCCAAATATATTATTCAAAGATACAATAAACTAATTTTAAATTTTCTATGGTTTCCAAATAAACCCCGTATAGCCTTAAATAAACATTTACCAGATTAGGAAGATGGTGGAATTAATTTACCGGACATTGATTTATATATTACCTCATCTGTTATTAAAAATATAACACTATGGTTAAATAATTCATACACACCTATATGGAAACAAGCCCATGAGCAGATTTACATAGAATTTAATTATAGTCATATACAAGACAACTTAACAGTAATATCATCACCCCTTATATGGATGTTAAAAGACTATTTTTAGGGAAAATGAATAATATCAATAAATTACCATCAAACTATATAGGATCTACATTTTCAGTGTTCAAAACATATATAAGCAAAATACCAAGTATTAATTCTTGGATTTTTCTTATTTTCCCTATAGCTTTTACACCCAATATTCTAGATACATCCCAAATCTCTAAAATGAATATACTCAAGAAAGAATTATTACTCTTTTGGCATCAACTTATAGAGAAAGGGAAAATAGTAACAAATGAACAGATAACTTACAATTATAATATAAATCAGCGAAATGGATCCACACAATGTTCAACCAGAAAAGCAGCAACTGCCAAAACGCTGGCTGCTAGAATCTCACAGAACAAACTTCAGCTGAAAAGATGACTGCAAAATTTAAAAAAGACGTTTTTAATGGATTAGGTTAAGCGCTTTCTCTCGCAACGCGAGCTTCATCAGAACACCATTATACTAATGTCATTCCTTTAAATACTCAAGTTGGCGCCAAAATAGCGCAAAACAAACAGGAAGTACATATTTTTTTAAAAAAATATCATTATTTAAATACAAATCAATTAAAACATATAAAACAATTAAAACAAATATGAACAACTATAAATAGAATGAGGTGACTTAAAAAACTATTTGGCTTATAAAGAGCTCTGGTGGCAGTTATATACTGATGCTGTAACGCCACCAGGGATTAATGACAGTATGTCTTTAAAACCAGCACTTTTGTTAGATCAGTGACTTTGTGAGTAATATTTTTGCACAAGAATGTCCACATTCTATTTATAGTTGTTCATATTTGTTTTAATTGTTTTATATGTTTTAATTGATTTGTATTTAAGTAATGATTTTTTTAAAAAAATATGTACTTCCTGTTTGTTTTGCGCTATTTTGGCGCCAACTTGAGTATTTAAAGGAATGACATTAGTATAATGGTGTTCTGATGAAGTCTAAGTAGAGAAAGCGCTTAACCTAATCCATTAAAAACGTCTTTTTTAAATTTTGCAGTCATCTTTTCAGCTGAAGTTTGTTCTGTGAGATTCTAGCAGCCAGCGTTTTGGCAGTTGCTGCTTTTCTGGTTGAACAATTATAATATAAATAAAGACTACTGGTTGCTTTTACAAAATCTAAGACATTTTCTTAAAAATAAAGTAGAACAAATGCAACCTTCAGTTAGACATGCAGCTCCAAACCTCATTGGATACCTTATTCTTATCACAAAACAACCTTATCAGGGTACAGGTTATTTGTCTAATATCTATAAAATTGTTAAAAAAGCAAAAAAATGATCATGAAAATCATATTGGGATTATTATATTTTAATAAACAACCATCCTACAATTGAAGAGGAAAAAGGTAATATTCTAAAATCTTCCAAATTTTCTACATTATCAAAATACTGGCAATTATTCTCTTGGAGATATCTACACAGACATTTCTATACACCACATAGGCTAGCCAAAATGTATTCTACTGAAGATCAGTGTTGGAAATGCCATATCAAGATAAAAGTAGATTGGCAGCATGTTTTTTTATGAATGTATATGTCTCAATATGTACTGGAAGCCTATTAACTATTTTTTCAGACTGTTTATAATGATAATTTTCAATTAACAAAGTCTTTAATTTTATTCAACTCTCCTATTCTAAACTGTGTACCAAAAAAAGACACTAAAATGCTATGGTCACTACTGGCAATTTCACGTAAAATCATAACTATACACTGGAAAAATGAGGCTTCTCCTACGTTCAAGGAATCTAAGAATTTAACATCAGCAGTTGCACACATGGAAATATTAACAGTGAAGAACAGAACTAATATATCTACTTCGTACTATTACTCTTGGATGAAAGTACTGGAAATACTCAAAAAGACTGATGAAGAGATATCATCTTATGTTTCTAACTTTATATAATATAGAATTTCAATGTTATTTGCATAGACACCAATGTAAATAGTTATATAATGGTTTGAAGTTAGTAATGTTTTAGAATTGTAAATATGGTATTTATCTTTATTTCATGTAATGTTTCTTAAGACATCTTATTTGAAATAATAAAAAAATATTTAGTAAAAAAAGAAAATATCTGTCGGAGTACTGTATTCTGACTAGAAGCTATGTTGCCTGTCAGATACAGGGTCATATTTTGAAATGTGTCCAAGGATTACATTACTTATAATATATGGGCGATATTTAAATTCCACAAAGAATAAAATATTTTACCTAAAAGCAATCCATAAAGCATAAAAATGTTTGTAACTCGCAATTATTTTTGCATAAAATTGTAAAGTGCTTGTATGGTTATATTGTATATTGGGAGATTGTTGAGCTTATTTATACCTTGTAAATTTAAACATAACTATAAAATAAGAAGCCTAATCATTATTTCTTCAAAGTTGAAAGAAGCAATAAAATGCAACACTTAAAGTAAATAATATGAAAAATGACTGGCAAGGATTACTGAAAGCATGCACCAAAACAAATCTGATGTTGTGGTGAAGTATAAAAATGGATTGCTGAGGCATAGATGGGAGTACTAAATAAAAACAATTCTGATTTAATAGGCAATGCATCATTACAGCTTATAATATATGATTCACTGCATACATAACCATTGTCTAACTATGATAGATTCTTCAAATCTATCAAGATTCAACCCTTTAACCTGATCCTGGGTGACTTTAACTACCCAAACATAGACTGGAAGAACTACTCATGCCAGAACACAAATGCCCAGAGACTCCTCAATTTTGTCAATGCAAATGCTTTGGAACAGCTAGTCGATACCCCCACAAGAGGTGATAATATCTTGGACTTGGTATTAACCAACATGAGTAGCCACTGCAGTATCCCTGCAGTATCATCCTCCCTTTAAGATCTGACCATAAAGCAGTCACGTTTGAAGTCACCATCTCCCCCAATGCCACTCTAGCTAGGGACAATAAAAAAAAACTTCTCCAAAGCTGATTACAGCCTCCTGAGAAATGGTATAAACAGCTTCACAGCCCCCACCACCTCTCAGGGAACTGGCAACAGTATTCAAAACTATACCAAATTACTATACGAACATTTATATAGATGCATGGAATCAGGAATACCTGACAGGACTAAATCATCCACCGCAAGGAAGAGGAAACCTGTCTGGTGGACATCTGCAATAAATAAACTCTATAACAGAAGAAAATAATTGCTGACCAGGACCAAGAAGGAACAGGTGCCCAGTTGGAAGCAATCTCTCCTTAGCCTAATCAAGCAAATAAAAGCCTAAATGAAATCCTCCAAAGCAAACTTTGAGTCCAAATTGGCCACATCTACTAGAGACAATCGTAAGGCCTTCTTCACATATGTCCATAATCTCAAAGTTAGCACGCAGATCTGTTCAGAACTGATGGTCAAGGACACCACATATAGAAATGCCGTAGATATAGCAAATTTGATAGCTGACAGATTCAGTGAAAATTTCACCCCTCTGCCCCCCCCCCCATCAGTAAATCAGGACATTCCCAGTACCTGCCCCCTTCCCTTTATATCTAGGGATCAGGTCATCACTGCTTTGTCAAAGGCAAAAAATACAGCCTCTATGGGACCTGATAACTTCCCAGGCTGCATCATACATGAACTCAGTCAGGAACTTGCAGCACCATTAGGCACCCTATTCAAAGCACCCTATTCAACCAAAGCTCAAGTTCCAATTTTGTCCCAGCTGAGTGGAGGACAGCCACTGTCATCCCTTTACACAAAGGAGGAGCATCCACTGATCAGGGATATTATAGACCCATAAGCCTAACTAGCCTGATCTGCAAGACCATGGAATGGCTTATCATGGACCTTATAAACAAGGACATTGGCAACCTCCAAACACTCAATCCCATGCAGTTTAGCTTCATCAAGGGGCGGTCATGTCTGTTAAATTTGGTCGAATTTTTTGATGAGGAGAAGACTGTGCACACTGCCTACCTTGACCTGGTCAAAGCCTTCGACACTATTCCCCACTTGGGCATAATAGATAAACTCTATCAACTAGGCATCAACCCATATGTTACCAGGTGGGTAGCCAATTGGCTCACTGATAGAACCTACCTAGTCAAAATAGGGGAAGCCACCTCAAGCAGTAAACCCGTATCGAGTAGCATACCCCAGGGTTTGTCTTGGAGCCTCTGTTGTTTGGGATATACTTTTCTGAGGTACAGGCCAAAACCAGTGGGCTATGGTTGACCAAGTTTGCAGATGACTGCAAGTTAGGAGCTGTCATTAATTCCATTAGTGACATGGACATCCTCTAAGAGGGTCTCACCCAAACAAATGACTGGTGCCAGAAATATGGCCTCAAGCTGAATACAAAAAAAATGCATCATCATCCCCTTTGGGGAGAGAGATGTCCCCACAGATTTTCACATTAATAACAATGTTCTAAGCATGAAGTCAGTCGTGAGGGATTTGAGCACCCAGATTGATAGCAGCCTGACTTTTGACCACCATGTTGCTTCCATTGCATGGAAAGCTTTCTGCATGGTCCACCTCATAAGTAAGGATATCTCATCCAGGGACAAGGAGGTCATAACATCCCTGTATTCTTCCCTTATAAGGCCCATTTTTGAGTACAATGCCCCATTTGGGATGTATCTCACAAAGCACATGCAGCAGATGGAAAGACCACAGAGGTTCCTCACCAGAAGAATCCAGGGCCTCAAAAATCTACCATACACAGATAAGCTGAAAGCCTTATGCCTCTACTCTGTTTCATACAGACTGTTCAGAGGTGACCCCTGCCTGGCATGCAAGGTGATCTCGGACCCCACCTTGATGGGACTGCTGCATATCAGTAAGTCAAGTTCCACTTGAGTAATCTGCACACACTGCCTCAACCTGGCCTGTGGCATCAATAGAACTTGCTGGTGGGACAGATTTGTGCCCCAGAGACCCCCCATCTACGGAATAAACTCCCTCTCCACATCACGCAGAGTACCTCTTTACTCCTTTTTAAGTGAAATCTAGATAACTGGATGGGAAATAGAAAATACATCCCTGGGATTCCACCCGTGTTTCTGCTGGACAGGGCATCGGGTGCTAATTTGTCTATGCATGGGATAAACTTTTGGCTAGGCTTATAAGGGCCTCAGGGCCAAATGCCTAGTAACTTCCTATGATCCTATGATCCTATACTGAAGCATTCACCATATTTAAAGTGAGCCCAATTAACATGCAGATTGCAAACAAGTACAGAGATGATAGCACATATAATAATGCAATGGATATGTGTGATAAAACATTTGGAGTAATGTGGCACACAGAAGTCATAAGGAGTGAAAAAAAAAACTTCTGATGCTGCTTTGCATTGTCAGTATTAGAATAAAATTCAAACTGGTGGAGGAGTAGAACCAACAGTCTTTGGATCTTTTAGCACCAAGGCAAGTATGTAACATGCCGGACCATTGTCAGTGCAGCATAAAACATCCTATAGAAATGCCTCAGTCAAATGACGATGATAAATTGCAGACAGTTGTTCAAAAATGGCACACATGATGATTCATCTACATAACACTGACACATATTAGCCTTAATCACGAAAGTACAAATTAAATATGTGGAAGTTATACAATTCTGGCAAAAGAAATAAAGAATATTTCACAGTATATGCAAACCTATGCAACATAATAATATAATGCAGGAATTTAAGCACCTGCATTGTCCCCTACACACACACACACACACACACATACACACACACACACACACACACACACACACACACACACACACACACACACACACACACACACACACACACAGTTATATGTTATAAAGCTACTTTGTAAGCATATTCACGTCTTGAAAAATAAATTGCTTAATTATTTTTTCAAAGTGAAGTTTTCTCTGTTCTTTCAGGCTGTACAGCCTTGGAATTAGAATAATTAAGTGGTGGGATTATAAAGGTTACAACAACCCCACAGAGGTAGAGAGGGTTTGATTCCCTGCAAAAACAGTTATATAACCTCTATGCAGCAAGGGTTAATTTTAATTCCATTTTATTTATGCTCCCTGAAAGAAGACTTAGCATGCCCACTTGTGTTATTTGTTTCTTTATCAGTTTACTGTTACTAGTTACTGTTGAGTTTTTGCAAATGCTGCTTCTTGGCATTTTAATATACTGCAAGGTAAATTATATAGAAATCTAGTGATAAAAGTACTAGTGTTCAGCATTTTGTTTTATCAGTTTTATTAATTTTGACTGCTGTAGTCTGTGTAAATGTGTTTTGGTCTTATGTAAATTATCTTTACTTGATCCCACATTCTGTATGATCATTGCCTATAAGAAACCACATCACAAATTTGCAGTGCCAGAAGGGATATATTAATTATTTAATTTTGCATCCATAGACTGCCATATTGCTGAAACCATTTCTCTGTCCATAAGGACAACAGAGATGTGCCTGTCTTCCTTTTTTTCCTTCTTCTTGCTTTGCATACTCATTTACCTCTATATTTCTTCATTGTAAATTTCATTTCCATTCGTGCACATACACTTTAACTGGAAATTTCCCTAACAAATCTTAGTTCCATCTCATTTTTTGCAGAATTGTCTGTCCTATTCGACAAACTGTCCCATGCCAGTAAAACATTTGTCCTACTTGGACAGAAAATAGAGAAATGAATTTCTAGAATATATTCAAATTGCATGATGTCTTAACACAGAAAAAACAAACAAAAAAAAACAAGCTGTCTCCTTTAAGAATGGCTGCTGTATGTATACACATACAGCAGCTATTTCAATGCAGTATACTTAACTGAGCTGCCATTTAAAAGGGTATAATTAGAAATGCAATAATTTCCATCTACATGAATTCTGGACCAGTGCAATCACTTGATCAAAGCTTAAATGAATGAATGATTGAATAGATGGATGAATTAGGAAACAGATAGATACATTTCTAAAATTACATGCTGTATTACAAATATCCTCTGCCTCTTGTCTTCAAGGTGATTAGCCAATATTTATTTTTTATTAATCTAGCTTTACATGACTGCATGACTTGAGGTTTATACAACTACAGTACATTAAATATGTTAATTGATAGGGTTCGTTGTACCACATTCATACAGCAGTTTTAATTTCCATTACAGCTGTGTTAAACTTCAGGGCTGTGGTTCCAAAAAATTACTTTAACAAAAAAAAAAAAAAAAAAAAAAAAAAAAGAAAAAGAAAAAGAGAACCTTTTGTGTTGAATATGCGAATTAAGAAATACATTTGCCTATTTTCTCTGATATCCTATCTGCCTCATGTATTGAACTGGTAATATTTAGCTTTCACTGTCTCATTTTACATGGCTGAATGAATGAATGAGTGTAAGAATGAATGAAAGAATTTTCATGTTGTCTACTATACTCTCTGCCTCCTGTTTTCAAGACTACTACTATTTAACCTCTGTGTTCTTCCTTTGCATGGTTTTCTCTGGAAACCATGCACCCTTGCTGTTACAGTACTCTAAATCTGTCTGCCTGTTTGACTACAATGATAAGCTGCTACTTGGGATGTTTCATCTATAAAGAATGGGACAAATGGAACATTATATAAGAAAACTTGTCCAGAGGAGAAACTTGCTCCAAAGAGGAGCCCAGCTTAGAAGAAGTAAGAGCAGCACTAAGGAAAATGAAGCCAGGGAAAGCAGCAGGCTCAGATGAGGTCACAGCAGATATGATAAAGATGCTGGGTGAGCTAGGGGAGAAATGGCTCCTGAGGGTACTAATTGCAGTGTGGAGAGAAAGGTATATTGCAGATGACTGGAGAATAAGCATACTCGTGTCAGTGTACAAGAACAAAGGGGACATCCAAAACTGTGGACAGTACAGAGGCATCAAACTCCTACTACATTGCATGAAAGTTCTGGAGAGGGTGATTGATAAACGGATACACAGAATAGTAGAATGTAAGATGGGAGATGAACAGTTCAGATTCAGATCAGGATGCAGCACAATTGACCTGATGTTTGCATTGAGACAGATACTTGAGAAGAAACTAGAGAAGAGGAGAGAGTCAAACTGGGCTTTCCTAGACTTGGAGAAAGCATATGACAAGGTTCCAAGAAAGCTGTTCTGGGCAGTACTGCGGTGGTTTGAAGTCCCAGAAACATTGGTAGAATTAGTACAAGCTATGTACAAGGACCCAGTGACTCAAGTACGAACAGTGTTTGGCCTCACTGAGGGGTTCCCAGTGGGAGTGGGTGTACACCAGGGTTCAGCTCGGAGCCCACTGCTGTTCATACTGGTAATGGACTACATCAGCAAACAGGTTGGAGGGGGCAGAGCAACAAAGCTGCTGTATGCAGACGATGTGGCAGTACAGGCAGACTCTGATCTAGAACTTGAGCAAAGATAGGAGAATGGAATGCAAATCTGAAGGCACATGGGATGAAACTAAGCACAGATAAGACAGTGGTAATGGCAGCAGACTGGGGAAATCAGAAGAAGCTGAGAATAGAGATAGATGGGAAGATAGTGGAACAGGTAAACAGCTTCAAGTATCTGGGAGGGGTGGTTGAGGAGAAGAGTGCTCTGAATGAAGAGGTCAAAGCTAGAATCAGAGGGGCTGCAGCCAACTGGCATAGAGTTTCAGGTGTAGTATATGACAGAAGAATGCCAAAGAAGCTGAAAAGTAAGGTGTACAAGACAGTGGTGCGACCAGTACTACTGTATGGTACAGAAACCTTGGCAGTAAAGGCAGAACAGTTGAAGAAGCTAGAGGTGATGGAAATGAAGTTCATAGGTTCATAGGTTCATACTAGGCTATCTGCCCTAGGGCATATATAAGTCTAGCCAGAGTGTGTTTGGCTTTCGCCACCCATTTTAAATTAATTTTGCTATGCCCTTTATCGAGGTTAGTATACTGTGCCTCTGTCTAACAGTGACACAGAAGTGATACCTGGGGTAAACCTACTATCTCCCATCCACTCATCAAGATTCCTCTTGAAGAGAGTCAATGAGGGACTCTGCCTAACCTGGACTGGGATTTTATTCCAGAGTGAAGGGAGCCTCTGGGTTATGAATCTGTCCCTCCAGCATGTCCTATTTATTTCAGTGCTGAGGTTCAAGTCTCTCGAGCGCGTAGCTCGATGGGATTTAGATTTTCTGAGGTGCAGCATGTTCATTAATTCTGGGTTGGACATGGCTTTATACGTCAGGCACAGATTGCCTCTGAGCAGGCGGTATGCCACTGAGTAGAGCTGGAGTTTCTTTAACCGGGCAGCATATGGCATCTGTTTGAGCCCTTTGATTCTCTTGGTGAGGTACTTTTGGGGTCTTTCCAGTTGCTGCAGGTGTCTGATAAGGTACATCCCAAAAGAGGCATTGTACTCAATTATGGGCCTGATGAGGGATGAGTAAAGAGGCACGATGACCTCCCCTGATCTAGATGTGAATCCCTTCATGATTAGGTGGGCTATATAAAATGTTTTTCTAACCACTTTGGCTATGTGTGAGAGATTGCTATCAACTTGGGTCCCCAGGTCCCTAATTACTTCTTCCGTACTTAATGGATTACCACCTATGTGGTAATTTGTGGGCACTTTGTTTTTGCCAAAGGGATGACTATACACTTCTTGGCGTTTAGCTTGAGGCCATGGCTCTGGCACCAGTTGTCTGTTTCTATGAGGCCCTTTTGGAGGATGCTTGTATCGGCTGGAGAGTCGATTATAGCGCCCAGTTTGCAGTCATCTGAGAACTTGGTCAGCCACAGTCCTTCCGTGTTGGCCTGTACCTCCCAGAAATATATATCGAACAGGAGAGGTCCCATGACTGAGCCTTGTGGGATGCCACTTGTAACTGGTTTGGAGTCTGACATGGCTCCAGCAATTCTAACCATGTGGGTTCTGTCCTTGAGCCAGTTTGCAACCCATCTAGTGACATAGGGGTTTATATTTAAGCTGGTGAGCTTATCTCTATAATGCCCGAATGGGGTATTGTATCAAAGGCTTTTGCGAGGTCCAGGTAGGCTGTGTAGACCACCTTCCCCTCGTCAATGGCCTTGGTAACTGTTTCAAAGAAATCAATCGAGTTTAAGAGGCAGGATCTGCCCTTAACAAAGCCGAACTGGGTAGGATCCAGTATCTGTAGGTCCCCAATATCTTTTTTTTATGAGGTCCATGATAATCCTTTCCATAGCTTTGCAGACCAAGCTAGTCAGGCTTATGGGGCAATAGTTTCCAGTATCCGTTGAGGCACCACCATTGTGGAGAGGGACCACTGTTGCTGTATGCCACTCTTTGGGTACATATCCTGTGGTAAGGCTGAGAATGAACAGTAGTTTTATGTTTGGGTTTAGCTCTTCTTGGGGTTCATGTAGGATGCAGCCCGGGACACCATCTGGTCCCATTGATGCTGTGTTTTTTGCTTTGGAGAGGGCGGCTCTTACCTGAGCATCTGAGATGTCAGGGGGGCAGCACTCTGCTGGGATAGATATTTGCCCTTTTGGTGGGGAGGGGGGGGAGTTTGCACTGAACCTGTCAGCTAGGATGTTGGCAATGTCTGTGGGTTCGGTGTATTTTTTGTCATTTTGGACCAATTCTGAGCATATCTGGGAATTCCCACCCAGGTTACTAACATAACTAAAGAAAGCCTTGTGATTATTCTTAGTGTCCTGTGCAATTTTTCTCTCGAAGCTGGCCTTAGACGATTTTATGAGGGCCCGTAGTTTTTTGCTAACACTGATCAGAGATGCCTTCCCTTTTTGGGATTTGGCTCAATCATGTAGTAGCTTCCTCCTTCTATTGTATAGTTTGTTTATGGCTGGGGTCCACCAGACAGGATGTCTGCCTTTGGAGGATTGGGTCATGGTTTTATTTGGGATTGCATGATCCATGCATTCCTGAAGGTGTTCATAGAATGCGTTTATAAAGGATTCTGCGGTCTGGGCCGTATTTTCCACAGGCCCATGGGCTTTGAAGGATTCCACATCGGTTTTGAGGAGTGTGAAATTTGCTTTAGAGAAGTTTTTCACTGTGGTTTTCTGGGCAGGTGGTGGGGTCGGAATGTGAATATCCAGTGAGATTAGTTTATGGTCTGATCTTACCAGTGAGGGATACACTTCTGGTCTGGAGCATAGAGTCCTCATGTTGGTGATGATCAGGTCCAGTATGTTTTCCCCTCTTGTGGGAGTGGTAACAAGTTGTTCCATAGCATTTGAGTTTATAAATTCTAGGAACCTTTGAGCCAGGGTGTTGGAGCTAGAGTAATGCTCCCAGGCTATGTTTGGGTAGTTGAAGTCGCCCAATATAATGGTGTTTGGAGAGACCTTCATATTTTCCTGTGTTCTCAGGAAGGCCGAGTGGGGTTCCTGGGTTTGGGTGGGTGGTCTGTAGCAGGCTATAAACTTGAAGGAAGTTTTACCCACTGTTAGTTGCACATGGATAGTCTCTGATGCTTTGTGCTGTGCCACCAACCTGGAGGTGTGGGTATCTTTGACAAATATTGATACTCCCCCTCCTTTTCTGGTTTGGTCCAGGTTTTGGGGCCAAAAAGCATGGTATGAGGTATAACCTGGCAGTGCTGGGGTGCTCTCGGGAGCCTTGAACCAGGTTTCTGTTACTGCACAGATATCGATGTTCTCCATGATAAGGAGAGTTTCGAGTGCATGCATCTTTAGGTTTAGACTTCTGGCATTGAGTAGCATTACTCTTAGTTTCTTATCCCTTGTGATACCTATGGAGGTGGGTTTGTCTTTTGAGCCTTGCCTAAAAAAGGCACTATGGGGGGTAGCAAGAGCCTTTGCCAATATCTGAAAGCCCGGGGTGACAGGTGCAAGCGTCCCTAGCGAAGCATCGTGGCTTGTCGAGCATGTCATCCCAGGCTGACAGGCATTGGATCCCCTTTGAATGACACCAATACTTAAGCCAATTGTTGAAATTGATCATCTTATCTTCATATTGTGGCATCATTCTTGGCGAGGGTAAGATGCTACTCAAGGTCAGGGTCATACCGGCCTGGGCCAAATGCTCAGAGAGCTCCTCCATGTCTCTTTTCATGTAGTCCAGGGAGGCACGTCTCAGGTCATTCACACCAGCATGGACAATGACGGAGTCATATTTGTACTTGCCTTGGAGTGACCTGAGTGCTTGTGTTATGTGGCGGATCCTAGCGCCCGACAGGCAGCTCACCGTGACCTTCTCCTTGTTCAGCCTGGTGAGCGGGACGTCAGTGTGCCTGACGATAGAGTCACCTATTACAAGTGTATCAGGTGTGTTTTTTAGCCTTAAGGGCTGTGACTGTTCGGCACACTGGCATTGTGAGCTATGTTTTGCATGTGTTTTGTTTTGGGGTAGCGGTTGCTTGGGTGTCTGCTTTGGAGGTCTCTGCTGCTTAGGCAGATTTTTATTTAGAGCCTCCGAGTATGTTTTTGTGTGTTTATGTGTTTGGTTTGCTGTCATGGTAGGTCTATGTGAGACTGGAATTGTAGTGAGTGTGATTTCCTTCTCCTCCTGACAGGTTTCGCCAGTACTGAGTTGAGAGAGCTTAGCCTCCAGTTTGGCTATATGGTTGCATCTCTCACATGTGTTGGAATTTGTTGGGAGGAGGAGAGGGTTGTCTTTGTACATGAGGCAGTTGTAACATTGCCTCAAGATTCCCAGATTCACCAGCTGGACCGGAGAGGAGATTGACAACTGACCTTTGGACATGCTAGAATACTATTGGGAATTCCTTTATAATTGAAAAAAAAGGGCCAATGGGGAACAAGGTACTCAAGGGGTGTTTGTGAGGGTGTAGTGCTTTTAATTTTTTAGTGCTGACTTATATAATTGCTTTAGTGAGCAAGTGCCAGGTAACTTAAATGCAATGTGTAACAGGTAACTTAAATGCAAAAATGACAAGCAGTAACTTTCTTTCAAGTGAAACAAGGAAATAAGTTCGGTAAGCAATGCAGATGTCACTAGGGATCCACAGAAGCGCTGAAAAGCCACGTTTTAGGTGGAATTAGCATTTCAAGGAAATAACAAGCAAACAAGCATACAAACAAAGCTAGATTCAGCAGGCCTGGATCTAGTCTATGCTACAGCAAACAAGGTGTACCAAATTTCAGTAAGAAACAGTTCAAATATGCAGGCACTATAAGCCTTTAACCAGAAATTCACAGCTCAGAAGGGCAGAGTCCAGCCTCTCCTCCCACAAGAGTGCAGACCACGAACCTTCTTAATGTAAAATAACTGGCCTGAAGCCCAAGTGCTTAAACAAGAACTAATACACTTTTAGAATAACAGACACTGAGCCCTCAATCAGCAGTTCCCAACTTAGAAGGATGTAAGCTACCTGTTCTGCCACCACAGTGCAGGCCACAAACCTTCCTAATGTAAAACAACTTGTCTGAGCCCAAGTGCTTAATCCAAAAGACTTAGAATGATTGCTACACTTTAATCAAGTTACTACCAAGCAGTAATAAATACAATTGAATACTGTAAAGAATGCCTGGATTAGTGCTCAAGTTATACAAACAAAGCTAGATTCAGCAGGCCTGGATCTAGTCTATGCTACAGTAAACAAGGTGTACCAATTTATTAAGAAGCAGTTCAAGTATGCAGGCACTATAAGCCTTTAACCAGAAATTCCCAGCTCAGAAGGGCAGAGTCCAGCCTCTCCTCCCACATGAGTGCAGACCACAAACCCTCTTAATGTAAAATAACTGGCCTGAAGCCCAAGTGCTTAAACCAGAATTAATACACTTTTAGAATAACAAACACTGAGCCGTCAATCAGCAGTTCCCAACTTAGAAGGATGTAAGCTACCTGTCCTGCCACTACAGTGCAGAGCACAAACCTTCTTAATGTAAAACAACTGGTTTGAAGCCCAAGTGCTTAAACTAAAAGGCTTAGAGTGAGTTACACCAAGCACTAATAAATACAATTGAGTACTTTTAAGATGACACAAAAGCAAAATAAAGTAGGAAGAAACACAAATACAGTAAAAGCAGATTTTTTTTTTTTTTTTTTTTGAGTGAGCAAATGAGATGGGCCCAGGAGGAGTATCCAAGTGCAAATTTACAAGAGGGGCGGGCAGTTTCAAAGCCACCAAGATTAACACCAACACAAAAATAGAGAGGGTGGGCGGGAACCTACTGACAAACAGAGTCACAGCTTCCAGCTAGATATTCCTCAATGCAACACAAACAAATTACTTTAAATCGTGTATTATTTGATAAAAGTGCAGATAAAAGTTACTTAGCTTCACTTAGGTGTTCAAGTTGATAGCATGCAGGTCTTAACCGGCCAAAGCTCACAGTTTAAACAGAAGGTAATTCACTGTACCACTTGTATAAGACAGAAACTGAATACAATGAAGGAACTACTTCCACCTATCACTGGCTATGCAGGTTTTTAACAAGCCTTAACTGAAAATACCACAGGTACTACTGACAAACAGAGTCACAGCTTCCAGCTAGATATTCCTCAATGCAACGCAAACAAATTACTTTAAATCGTGTATTATTTGATAAAAGTGCAGATAAAAGTTGCTTAGCTTCACTTAGGCGTTCAAGTTGATAGCATGCAGGTCTTAACCAGCCAAAGCTCACAGTTTAAACAGAAGGTAATTCAGTGCCTGAGAAAGGTGGTAGGATGCACACTACGGGACAGGTGAAGAAATGAGGACATAAGAGCAGAAGCCAAAGTAGCTCCAATTGCAGAAAAGATCAAAGAAAACAGATTACGATGGTATGGGCACATGTGTAGAAAATCAGAAGACAATCTGGTGAGGGAAATTTGGGACAAACAGGAAGAAGGTAAGAGGAAGCGATGGCATCCAGCAAAGAGGTGGATGGATTGTGTGAAAGAAGATCTGTGACAGTCAGGCATGAGTGTTGAAGAAGGCAGGAGAGTGGCACTGAATCGAGAGAGTTGGTGACAGTTAATACGATACCCGGACCCCATGTAATTGGGAAAAAGGGGATGATGATGATGATGATGATATAAGAAAACTTGCTGCGGTCCTTGCTCACAGGAGATACTGAGGTTGCCTGTCAGGAAGCTAACTGATGACAACTCACCTTCCGATGATTTAAAACACTGTGTTTCAATAGTCATTTATAAGCACCAGTAGGCCAGAATGGAAGGATTTCAGTGCATTTTAAGAAGTTTTGCTGTGTTTGGAAGGTATAACAAGTAGAACATCTGGAAATGATGAAGAACTCTGGAAATGAACAAAACCATGCACAGGCTTAGATAAGCTAAAACTGCTTATGTACTGGTTGCCTGTGTTAAAGACTGATTTATGGAAAGAATTAATCAGACGAAAAATTGAAGAAAATGAGCACTATCAAACTGTTACAGTGACAATGAAAAATAATTACCTCTAGTGAAGTTGAGTGAAGCAAGTCATATTAAGCTCATTATAAGTGAAAGATTCAAATTTGTGCGTGTAACAAAAGCAGTTAACTGAGAATACTTAGGGTGGGATTCATGAACAGCTAAACTTTGCATGTTATGCCACATCTTCCACATGATAGCACACTATTTTGTATTCAATAAATGGCTCTACATGTTGTGTAGAGCTGCAAAGTAAAAATAAACAGCAGGGTATGCTAATGAAAGTATAGTTACTTGAATGTCACTTAACCAGTCCAGGATAGTGGATTCATTCAAGAAGTTATAAAGTAATCGTGTACAATTGGTGTAGCTCTTTGCCATGAGCTCCAAAGCCTACTGGAATACAGCCAGTATCACACACAGAAAAAAAGCAGTGTTAGGGACTACTTCTGCTCTGTTGCACATGTATGTGCAACACGTTCAAATCTAAACTGCTGCTGCTGCTGCTGATAGACCCTGATAAGGAGAAGAAGGGTGTTCAGACACTGTTTAACATATCATGGACTGCATGATATTCAAATATTTACATAATACAGGGTTGATAAAGAAACATTATAAGAACTCTGCAAACTCTGCTGCCCCCACCTCAGTCTCAGGAAAAATCAAGGAGAACAGATACTAGTGGAAACTAAGGTATGTGTCACATTAAGGTTATTAGCTACTGGAACATTGCAGAGACCCATGGAGGATATACCAGGGGAGTCACAAGCCTCAGTCTGCATGATATTGCACCAATGTCTTAATGTATGTTAAAACATGCACATGAGCACATCTATTTTCATTGCACACCAAAGAAAAGAGCAAGAAAAGTAGAGAGACTTTAAGCTGTAGCACATCTACCTGACATTTTGGGGGCCTTAGACTGCACTCACATAAAAAGAAAACCTCACCTGGTGAACTGGGAAGGACATATATCAACAGGAAGGTGTTCCACTTTACCAACTGCAAAGTTGTCTGTAATGCCTAAGAGATCAACCTCAATGTGTCTACAGGCAACCCAGACAGTTAACATGACACACATATGGCATACCTCTCAGCTTTACACCAGACATGTCATCTGATGGTCTTCTAAGTCAGATATGAATGTTATGTACATTTTGTGATTACTACTATAGGCCTTTGTTGGTGGCTAAGAAGTATAAGAAACATAACTCTCTGCGTGTATTGCTATTGCACTGAATTGGGGGTTCAAACCTAGATAGTGTGCTGTTTGTGAGAGTTAATGCATATTCACTGAGCATATGACCAGGTTGTAACACACGCACACACACAGAAATGTTTTATTCTTTATTGGGTCCATCATTTGCATGCATTTTGGCAAAGCATGCTTTAGGGTGGTAGCATTTCATTGCAGTAAATGAGTCCACTTTCCAAAGTACAAACTAATAAATTTAATTTTAATTTGCGCATTTTAGAGTGGCATAGGTTTGCTTTGCTACAGCAATCTTAACAGCAGTAAGAGAATAAATTCTACATCTCACCTAAGTACCACTGCAGTACATGATGTAAATGAAATGAGTGTGCCAAAACAGGACAAATGATGAAGGGTTTGAATCCATCTTGAAGATATTTCATTTTTATGTGGAGATGCAAAATAAAATATAGAAAAATAATATGTTGTACATAAAGTGCATATGCTGAAGTATGTGATAAATGTTCCGCATCTTAACTGAAGTTCATAAAACTTGAAGTTGCAAAGGTGTTGCTGTTGTCTAGTCACCTGTTGTCCTCATTAATAATATTATTAACAATGGATGGTGGGTCATTGGACTGGTTGTGCAGTATTATAGCACAAAAAGAATAACACAAGTATTGTAGACTGATGTATCATACGTTGTTAAACTTTCACTGTCAAACCTCTTCATAGTATGAAGTATGTCTTCACGGCATACTTTAGGTCCTGACTAATTGTATGCAGTCCGCCAAGCATAACCTGCTATCATTGCCTGTACACTCCCTTTCTGAGCCATTGACACCACATGACATGCTGATGATGTGTGGGCCACACACTGCTTGTAATGTTTGCAGCAGATGTGAAAATGCAGCGTGTGTCTTTGTAATGGTATAAGTGCTGATGAATGGAAATACAAGCCGTGTTTGTCCTTGTGTTTTGTGGTGTGGAATATAAATTGTTATTAATATATATTGGCTTTGTAATTTCAAACAGGGCTCACAGGTGAAGAAAAAAGGAAAAAAGATAATTTCTGTATTATTGGTTAATGCAAACACTCCTTGCACTGCTGCATGTTATTTGTAATGGGTAAGTAATGTGCACATGATATATAACTCTGTGGCACATGCTGTAAATGTAGTGACTTTGGACCAATAACAGAGTTGCTCTGGAGTTGAAATCCATACTGTCTCAAGGGAATGCAGAAATTATTACTCAAAAGCTATGACTTACTTTCATCACAGCTTCACATGCTGTTTTTTTCTGTTTTGGCTTTCTGTTCTTGCTCACTGCTGTGTTGTTCTCAATCACGCTTACCTGCTTAAGGAAAAAAGTGAAAATATTTATTTGAGAAGCCTTCTGTAGCACAAACAGGCTTAACAGTGATGCACAGACATCAGCACTCTAAACACTCACCTGCTGTGTAACTGTTTCTGTGACATCAGGTATAAAGCAGTGATTTAGAGCAGAACACAGGTGATCCAAGGTTCAAATCCCGATGACACTTATTTTTATAAAAGGTGTCAGAATGCAATTTCTAATTTGATTAGGAAAGTAACACTACATACAAATGACTATCATTAGTAGGGCGATTGTAAGAATTGTGCAATAATGCTGGGAGCAATGTGGGTGGTTGGCATAATGTTTAAGATGCTTACCTTGCAAACACAGGGAGCAGGCTTTGATTAACCCATGGGGGTAACTGGCTAGATTTCAAATAGCTCACAAGGGCAGTTAGCCAAGTGCTAATCTATGAAGCTATGATAGCTGCAGTTTTCTAGGTAGCATATCTCATTAATTACTTTATTATGAAACCCATATGATTATGTTTGTAATAGTTTAAGCATAACAGTTATGATCTTTATTAAAAATTCAATTGCATATCTATGATGGACACAATAGTTCAGTTAAAATCACCTTGACTCCTCACATAGCCAAGCTATGTGTTTAGGACAGCATGTGTGTGAAGTATGACTGTATCATACCCCAACCTGTATTACTCAGGTCATGAAAGTCTATCCATTTGAAATATCTACAGCAATACTCCCTCTTACATGGAAATGCCATTTTCAGGGGTTCTAAAAGTCACACACATATAGGCCTATCTGAAGTCTATCTCCATTCATACTGAATACATTATATCTGTAATGACAGTGGCTGAAATTGAATTCTCCTGGAGCACTGAGAAATATCAACTTGGCATTAAATGTAACCATTCTTTATTCCATTGGTTTGATTCCCACCTTGAAAAACTAACATTTTACAGTGTGCAACCACCAAAAAATTATGTCTCAAGTCATCCTATATAACCTAAAAATCACGGCTTACAATGCAAGGCATTAAGTATTAAGTGTTAACCACCGGAAAAAGAGTGAAAAGATTGAGCATCACACATGGCAATTATCACTGCCATGTTTCACACCTTCATTGGTGTTTCTAGAAATCCCTGCCTTATTGTCTGGCAATGAATGTCTCTGCTTTCCATCACACAAATGCTGTCAGCATTGCTGTGTGGCTTTGCACACTGGCTGTTAAATGTGAGATTGGAATTCGGTGTCAATTCAGAGTGCTGTTGCTTGACTTCTGCACACATGATTGGTAAAGGATATGATGGTGCTAAATTTAGAGCACAGAGGTAGGGTGATGATAAATCCACAATTTATGTGGCACTCCTTATGAAGCACTACAGCTGCAGGCTGCTGCAGGGAGACTATACTGAGTCTCAGTATAACACTGAGGCTTGGAACAGCTTAGCCAAGGCTGTCTCTGGTGCAACTGACATCCCATACACTGGACAAAATTGTTGTCACCATTATAGTGGCCTAAAGCAGAGCAAGAAGGATCTCATTAGCTGATAGGAGGATGTGTTTAGAACTGTTGACACCCCTCGGTTTTATAAGTATACTGACCCATCAGCATTCACTTATATCGAATGCGGTAGACAGCCCAGCCTGGTATTCATTATGCTGTCACGCGTCTTCTTCTCTTCTTCTGCATTGCACAGCTGCTGAATACATTGCAGCAAACAGGGAGGTGCACCAGGACAGGTTAAATTGCCACAGAGAGACATGGGGTACATACTTATCAGGCTTTACTCTAAGCCTAATAACTATAGTAATTATATATGGTATGGAAATACTGAAATACATGGCTGCATTTATGATATCCTAGTAGTGCAATCGATTAATGGTACATCAGAGTGAAACCTTTCCATCATGCCTAGATGTGGTAAAGGTGTAGAGAATGAATAATCATACATGTGTATGCAGAGAATGAATAATCATACATGTGTATGCAGTGAAATCATGTAGTCATATGGCATGCCAAGGATTTAATTCTCTCTCTTTTTTGTCTCACTCACCTCTTCTCTCTTTTATTTATTTATTTTTGAATATTCTATATGACATAAAAATGTTCTCTTGTCATGCATTTCTGCTTTCAAAAAAATGACATTTAGCACAGAGAGGTTGACCTACCACTGTAGATCAGGCCACCATCCCCCCACATGTTGCAGCACCAACACCCAGCATTTCAGGGTTCCAACCTGTCACCACTGCCTGCACAACCCCTGCTCTACCTGCTCCATCTATGTCAGGTAGGCACTGGCTGCTGGTGTACTGGTACCCTCGGTACTGGAGGTGGTGATTTTGTCACCTAGCAAGAGCTGGGTCAATATTACCTTCTCAAATGGTAAAAATGTTGAATGCTCACATGAGCAAAAATGGACTAAAATGAACATTTATTTTTTGGGGGGGTTGCAGTACAGTGTGGATTGGGATATTTGCCCTTTCCTCATTGTAGTGCGACCTTTGAGTTGGAATATATATTTATCCGGTGGATGGGGGGCACAGCCCCCCACAATAGCAAGTGTGTTTTAATTTGTTTTCGCTCATGTGAGCGTTCAGCATTTTTACCATTTGAGATAGTAATATAGACCCCAAGAGCTGATATGGCTGGTGGAGGGTATCATGGAAAGGGGTCTCAGTGCCTGAATCAGCCATGTAGAAAAGGTGCTTCATCATATTGCCAACGCACCTGACACAGTAAATAATGATGACAGTTCTGAGGGTGAGGACTAGATTCTTACTATTTTCAGGCTTGATGTAGATATGCCTCTACTATCCCCTACCTATCCCCAATCATGGTGTCCCCAAAATGTTTGTGTTTGTTACCATCCCTGTCTGGCTTGTATGTTCTGTACATCTGCCCCTGCTTCCTCACCTACCCTACCTACTTGATCCTCATATTCCTAAGTCCCTTCCCAAGCACTCCTGTCTCTATGAAAGCAAAATCTTGACCCATACACAGCTCTTCACTTCACTTACTATCTTCTTGACACACTTGATTTGGTACAATTGGCTTTGCAACATTATTCTGTTGTTGTCACCTACCCTTGGTGTTGTGACAGTCCATATTCAGCAAATTCTGTCTACAGTTCTACATTTATTTTGTGAAGAACTGTATAGCTATGGTTCTCTCCTACTATCTTCCTGCAAATTCCAATATTCTTTCCCCTGTGTCTTACACTCTGCTTGCCCCCCCCCCCAATTGCAGCACGTTCCTATCAATCCCTTTTTCACATATTTAGTCTGATCAAAATATAGAATCATGCACAACACACATGGCTAGAAATGGCCCGTATCAAAGACTTCATTTTTGTCCTCAGCTTGGCACTGAGCACCAAAATCAAGTGACAGTGAATGCCTGACCATATCCTATGGCAAAACCTCCTCAGTTGTTGCTACCATCCACAGTAGTCCAGTTATCCTCACTCATAGGTTTATTCATACTGTGCTATTAGAATGCAGAGTAAAGGCAATACTTGGCAACAGTACTCTAACAGTTCTTTGCCTAATGGTTACAATGAAGTGCTACTTCTTCTGTTGCATATTGACATAAATCACTTGTCTGACAATTGATTTTGGGCCATAGCATCAAGGGTTTGATTCCAGATGTATGTCATATTATTTCTTACTGTGATGTTATATTTTTATGATATGTCTTATGACATACATCTTAATTTTTATCCATTTATGACCTATAATAAACAGGTTTTGAATATTGTTGCAAAAAAGCATTTACAAACACATCCATGGCTATAAGGGCGAATTAGTAAATCACTATTATTTTACTCATGTCTTAATCAGGTTTTGCCTCTCCTACAGTTTTTTGATCTCCAAAGCCATCAGTAAATGATTCATAGCATGACAGATGAATACTGAGGACACACCATAAAGATATGCATTAATGACCCATAACAACAGCCTTTGATATGTGTATGCCCATCTGTCTCTATCTTCACCCTTTCTCTCACACCCCTTTGTACTGTTGACTATTCATTAGGCTGATGGGTGCAAACTTCATCTTATGGTATTTTCAAACTGTCATTACTTTACTAAAACCTAATAGCTACTAGTTCCATTGACTGAATAGGTTATCACTGCCCCTTCAATAGTGTGTTTGAGATGTATGAAGTAGGATTTTTTTTTTGTGGTTTGTTTAGATAACGACACGTCTATAAATTTAATTTTTCATCTTGATAAAGGTTCAGATCTATAATTAGATGAGACTCTTATTGCCTGATTTTATAAGTCTCTTTCATGTGTAGGTGTTGCCTATGTATCTATCTACCCTCCTTTTGTTTTATCAGTTGTAGTCTTCAACATCTGCATGAGGTCTGGAAGCAAGCAAGTGTACTGTGTAATACTAAATGGCATTTCAAGTGTCTGCAAAATGTGGTGAGTTTTTGCCTTAGACACTACAACAGTTAGCTTAGCTGAAATAGTAAAACATAGTGCAGCTAATAAATGGCCATATACTTACTTTTCCGCAAGTATCATGCTGCTGAATATCATTTAACATGTAAGGGGGGCTACAATTGAAATACGTGTAATTAATACTGCTGCCCGCCTGATGCTTTCTATTGAACATGTTGTGAGTGCCACTTACAGTGCCTGATTGAAAGTTAGTACAACATGAGCTCTTATGTAAGCAGCTAAGGTGATCAGCCTGTCTGTAAAGCTGTATTTCTACTGCCAAAGGTTCAAATCTTGACATATGTTATATAGTAATGCAATTTTTCTCCATATTAATATTACTTTTGTATGTACTACATTTGTTATCAACAAAATACCATCCTCATGTGACCATCATGTTTCCAATTTCCTACACCTTCTTCAATTAGATGTATGTGGACATATTGGCTATTGCCACTCCTGCACCTTCTCTATCCCTGTATCAGTCACTTAATGGTTCAGAGCAGGACACATTCTGAATGAGGAAACAAGTAATACAAATACATCATTTAGGTTTTCATACTTATGTCATAGGTTCATAGGAGGTTACTAGGCTAATGGTCCTAGATCCTTTACAAGCCTAGCCATATATATTCTGAGTTGCCCCAGTTATCAGTGCTTAGGTGAGTGAAGTTCACAGTGGTAAGGATCTATGGTAGTTAATATTGACTTACTCTCTCCAGGAGAGACATAGGTACCACCTCAGGACTGAATATGTGGTCACCCATCCGTTGGTCTAGGTTGCATTATGTGTGTCTCCATGTCTGTATCCCTCATCACTTCTTCTGGCTCATTATTTTATAATGTAAAGATTTAGTAGGTTGATGTATGAAATGTTCATCTTATATTATCTGGCTACTGTCCTTACTTACTTACTTACCCTTACACATAGTTAGGATATGTGCTGAGTCATAATAATTATTTCAAAATGCATATCATCCTTGGGTCTATGACACTGGATCGAAAATTGATTTAATCGAACGGCTTTTACACCAAAAATGCCATTGGTAGAAATCAGTTTTGTGAGATCACAGTACAGCAAAGATCGGAAAATTTGCCCTTTCCTCACTGTAGTGTGATCTCAGAGTTGGTATATATATTTAGCAGGGGGTGTGGGGGTATAGCCCCCCCACAAAACCGATTTCTATCAATAGCATTTTTGGTGTAAAAGCCATTAGATGAAATCAGTTTTCGATCCAGTTTCATAGACCCTCATCCTTGTTATATTTAATAAATTGTACATACAATTAACTTGTGATTTCCCTTAAAGCATGGGTGATATATAGTATGTATAAAAGATTATTTCAGTAGGCATTACTAACACATTTTGGGCAATCAACATATTTAGGATAATCTTTCCTATGTAGTGTTACAGTTATGATCAAAATTACTTATGATAATCACTTTTTGTCACCCTTTGTAAACTGATCTGCATACTAGACTCGAACCCTGCTTCAACTCTTCTTCTTCATTTAGCTCATCCAGATTACACCTTGTGCCTCAGAGAAAGTCAGGTGACAGGTAACTTTTCTCCACTCAGTACTGTCCAGAGTGCTGATGGCCATGCATCAGTCTAAGCCTGTCTCTGCTACAAAAGGCTAGCCACATTAAAGTTTTCACTTTTCCCTTTAACAGTGAACCCTGTTTGCTCACCACATAACATTGTGCAAACAGGGAAACAAGCACAACAAGCCATTTTTGAATTAAGCGTTGGGTCTGTCAACATATAAAATGGATATCTGCTCTCACATGTGAAATGTAGGCTCCAACAAGCAAAGTATATAGCTGCAACCTGTTAACATAAAAAAAGAACTGTTCTACATTTAATCATAATCACATTTTCTTTCTGATCTTTATTTGTGCAAAGGTTGGCATGGAGCACAACTGAACAACACTGAACATTACTACTTCACATCCCAAGTTCAACTCCTCAAAGTAAATCATGCATGGGCTAATACATTGACAACATTCTTTGCAATTTGGTAAGATATTCTGAACAAAGATAAGTTTTGTTACTGAACTGCATTACTTCATTACATGAAAATGGATTAATCTACTCATGAACTAAAGTGAACTGTGTTTTTGACTAAACATTTCCTTCTGGACAGTTGAGTCTGCACTGCAGCACTTACATTTGCAAATGATACACAACTACATAGAGCCTTGGCATACATACCATTACCTAACCCTACTGCATTGAAACATTAAGAATTGTTTTGTACTGACAATGCACATAAATAAGTGGATATCATTGCTATCAGTAGTATTCATTAAGGTTTATATACTATCATCCTAAGCTGATGATCCATGTCTGCTTAATTATCTGTCCTGTATTTCACAGGTGTGTGTGTGCGTGTGTGTGCGTGTGTGTGTGTGTGTGTGTGTGTGTGTGTGTGTGTGTGTGTGTGTGTGTGTGTGTGTGTGTGTGTCAGATCTACACAATATCATATAAAACAGGTACATGTCAGTCTCAGTTCTCAGAAGATTGTACTTACACCTTCATGTAAATAAATATGGCTTTACACAAAAACTTCAACATCACAATAGCCTCTTTGACACAGAATGAGAAATTAATCCTATGTACAGCGTACTTTCACACTGTAGAAATCAGACTTCATTAGTGGCACTTGCATTAAGTGCCTAGATAGATAAAGGGTTCTAATCTCACAGCAGTCCATTTGTGCATGTGTGTGTGTGTCTGTGGGTTGTGCATTTGTGAATAAAGGTGTGTAAATATGACCTTATGTACTGCTGACTGAGATAGTAGCCTGGACAAACCTTTACACTACAAGGTGAATCCACATCAGTGTCAGAACTTTCTACCAACATCATCTTCTCTGCAACAGAGCATTGATGTCATCATCTATAAAGTGCATTCTCACTGTAGAAGGCAGACTTCTGCAGTGGCACTTGCATTAAGTACTGTGTCTTCTAGCTTGTATAATGAGATGGGTAAGGGATTTTAATCTCACAGCAGTCAACTTGTGTGTGTATGTGGGTTGTGTATAGAGCTGTGTAAATATGACCTTATGTACTGTTCGCATCACTGAAATACCAGCCTGGAGAAACTTTTGCAATATGGGGTGAGTCCACATCAATTTCAGTCCATACTCTCAACATCATCTTCTCTGGAACACAATGCTGATATCATCCCCTATAAAGTGCTCTCTCAAACTGCAGTAGTCAGACTTCTGTAGTGTCACTTGCATTAAGTACTGTGTCATCTGGATTGTGTAACAAGATTGGTCAAATCTCCCAGTGGTCAACTTGTGTGCATGATGGTTTGACCATAGCATCACTAGAGGATTAGTTCATCAGCTGTGTTCTTTTGAATCCCAGTCATGAGAAACATTTACATGGTCAGATCAATCCCACATCCCCTTTACACTTTCTCCACAAACACATACTGCCTGCAACACACTGACAAGGTCATTGTTTCAATAATACACTTTCATACCACTAAAGTTAGACCTCTGCTTTGGCATGTGCCTATAATACACTTGCATGTAGGTTGTGCCAATAAATGGGTAGAGAGTTCAAACACAGAAACTCATGACTGTGTGTGCGCAAATGTAAATGGATGCAGGAAAGTCTTGCATCTTTTAGTATTGAAAAGATTTACAATTTCACATGGCTCTAGAGGTGATTTTTATACACACATCTCCTTAGCATGACACAGCTGATGTCATCCGTTCAAAGGTGCAGTGTGACTCACATGCAGTCAGACTTCTTCTCTGGCATGGGGCTATAATACACTTTCATGTAGATTGTCTCAGCAGATTGGTGGGGTCTTCAAATACAGAACTGTCTTCTGTGAGTGTGTGTTCTTCCTCTTACTGTGCAGAGCAGGCTGCAAATGCATATTTGATGAATATCTATACAGTGTGCTTCAAACACTTTTTAGCAGAAACATCAAAGTAATACACAATGTCACCCATTGAAAAGTGCAGTGTTAGCTGTGCAATAAATCTTGAGTGGTGCTTGTGTTTAAGCAAACTTTCATTAGATTGTAATGTTAGGTATAGTTCAAATCCCAAATCCACTGCTTATAGGCAGTGTATATGTTAACAGTGTTGTCACCAACATGTGCTATGTTTATTCCTAGAGTTTATGCAAATTTTCCTTTTGAAAGGCTGTATTGAAGACTGATGCTGTAATTTGAATAGATTGTCCTTCCATACCAGTCACAGTGAGACACCTCCTCAGGAGTGAAGACATGAGACTATGTAATGTATGTCATTGCCTAAGTAAAGCATGTGTTTCAATATAAGATTATATCCACATTGTACATAATTGCTGTTCTACCATCACAGTAACAACAGCAGGAGGCCACAGGAGTTTATGGGTATACATAGCATCAGGCATTGTCGTCTGACATTCAGCAAGATTATTTCTAAGTAGTTGCAGGGACACATTTTCACTGATTTATACACATGATGTACTGCTTTCACATAATCACACATAAGACAAATGTTAAATTACTTATACCATGGCATATTCATTGATCCTACTATGGTACTTATTTTCTCAACACTTAGGCAAGTATTCTAAACCAGAATTGAGTAACTGTAATCATTTGCATCCTTAACTGTTCTGCAGGAATGACATCTCCCCAATTCTACTGCGTACATGTAGAGTGGCGGAGGCCTCTTCCATCCATTTTATCCAATAAAAATTATGGGCAAGTAAAGTACAGCTGATTTAATGACTTCACATAGTTGGGTTCAACAGCTGATTAATAGCCATATTTTGGTTGGAGGAGTTGTACATCTTGATTTTTAATTTTAGCCTAGGGACTCAGTTTGCATGAATATACTGATGCCACACAGCAGAATAACATCAGATCAGTATTATCCCTTGATATGTTCATAGGTTCATAGGTAGGTACTAGGTTATCAGCCCAAGGGCCTAAGTAAGCCTAGCCAACAAGGTTCCCTGGCTTACGCCACCCAAGAAAGTTATTTTCCTGTGCCTCTGTTGAGCAGAGCCACAGAAGTGATCCTCTGGGTGTATTTCCTATTTCCCATCCACTCATCAAGATTTTTCTTGAAGAGTGCTAATGAGGAACTTTGCTTGACATAGATTTGTAGCTTGTTCCAGAGTATGGGAAGTCTCTGAGACAGGAATCTATCCCTCCAGCATGTCTTGTTTATAGTGGTGACAAGGTTTAGGCCTCTAGAGTCTGTAGCTCGGAGGGATTGGGATTTCTTTAGGTGTAGCATGTCCAACAGCTCTGGGTTTGACATAGCTTTATATGTTAGGCAGAGATCATCTTGGAGTAGGCGATATGCTACGGAGTAAAGCTGGAGTTTTTTGTGATGGTCAGTGTAGGGCATCTGTTTGAGGCCAGTAATCCTCTTTGTGAGGTACTTCTGTGGCCTTTCCAGCTGCTGCAGATGTCTTGTGAGGTACATTCCAAAAGGGGCATTGTACTCTATAATGGGTATAATGAGTGTCGAGTAGAGGGGAACAATGACCTATTTTTTCCTGGATGAGAACCCTTTTTTGATAAGGTGAGCCATGTAGAAGGATTTCCTGACTACTGTGGCGATGTGATTATCAAAGGAGAGACTACTGTCCACCTGAGTCCCAAGGTCTTTTATCACACATTCGGCATTAAGTAGACTGCCACCTATGTGGTAGTTCATGGGTACAGAGTTTTTACCAAAGGGGATGACGATGCACTTTTTGGCACTGAACTTGAGGCCATGGCTCTGACACCAGGCATCTGTCTCAATGAAGCCCTTCTGTAGGTTGTCCACATAATTTGGGGACTCGCCTATGGCTCCTAGTTTGCAGTAATCTGTGAACTTCATTAACCAAAGGCCTGCTGTGTTAGCCTGTACTTCAGAGAAGTAGATACCAAACAGGAGAAGTTCCAGGACTGAACCCTGTGGTACTCCACTTGTCACTGGTTTGAAGTCAGATTTGGAGTCTGCAACTTTTACAGTGTGGGTTCTGTCAGTGAGCCAGTTGCCAGCCCATCTTGTGACATAGGGATTTAAACCTAGTTTAGTGAGTTTAATTATAATTCCAGAATTGGGGATGATGTTGAAAGCCTTGGCAAGGTCAAGGTAGGCTGTATGAACCACCGTACCCTCCTCTACGGCTTTGGTGACTGCCTCAAAGAAGTTGATCAGGTTCAGGAGGCAGGATCTGCCTTTCACAAACCCGAACTGGGTGGGGTCCAGCGTTTGGAGGTCACCAGTGTCTTTGTTTATGAGTTGCATGATGATATGTTCCATGGCCTTACAGACCAGGCTCGTCAGGCTAATAGGATGATAGTTCCCGGGATCAGTAGTGGATCCCCCTTTGTGGAGTGGGATAACTGTTGCTGTGCACCATTCATTGCATACAAAGCGTGATGTGAGGCTATGATTGAACATGGTGTTTAGAAGGGGAGCCAGTTCATTCTGAAGTTCATGTAAAACACAGCCTGGGATGTTGTCCAGTCCCATGGATGCTGTGTTTTTGGATTTAGAGAGTGCAGCTTTTACCTGTGTAGTTGTGAT
Organism: Protopterus annectens; assembly: GCF_019279795.1. Classification (NCBI taxonomy): domain Eukaryota; kingdom Metazoa; phylum Chordata; order Ceratodontiformes; family Protopteridae; genus Protopterus; species Protopterus annectens. The sequence goes on along the minus strand of NC_056740.1, from coordinate 172,590,420 downwards.
TACAGGGACTCTACATTCTTCCTGTATAGATATGGGCCCTTTAGGGGGTGAGAGGGGGTAAAATTAGCACTGAATTTGCCAGGATGTTGGCAATATCAGTTGGTTCTGTAATTTTCATGCCATTGTGCTGTAACTCAGAGCAGATCTGGGTGTTGCCACTGAGATTCTTGACATAGCTATAGAATGCTTTGTGGTTGTCCCTAGAATCAGTGGCAATTTTGTTTTCATAGCTAGTTTTGGAGGATCTTATAAGGGATCTCAGCTTCTTACTGAGGCTGACCAGGGAGATCTTCCACTCATGAGATTTTACTCACTTTTGCAACAGTTTCTTCCTTCTGTTGTAGAGTTTGTTTATGGCATGGGACCACCAGATTGGCTTCCTTTTTTGGAGGATAGCATCTTGGTTCTGTTTGGGATAGCATGATCCATTCACTCGTGTAAGTGCTTATAGAGTGAATTTGTGTAGTATTTAGCAGTTGTAACTGTATTGTCCATCTGCATGGGTGTCATGAAGTTTGCCAATTCTGTCTTAAGAAGCATGAAGTTGGATTTGGAGAAATTGTTTACTGTGGTTTCCTTAATGGGGGGGGTGTGGGCAGGATGTGGATATCTAGGGTGATTAGCTTATGGTTGGATCTGACCAACGAGGAGTTGACTTTAAGTGTGGAACACCAGTCACTCATGTTGGTACTGACTAGGTCTAGGATATTGTTGCCCCTGGTAGGGGTGTGGATAAGTTGATCCAGGGCATTGGAATTTAGGAATTCCAGAAAGTGTTGGATGAAGGAGTTGGTACATGAGTAGTTTTCCCAGTTAATGGTGGGTTATTTGAAATCACCCATTATTAGGGTGTTTGGTTGAACCCTAATATTTTCCAGTATATCAAGAAAAGAGGAGTGGGAATCCTGGGGCATGGCAGGGGATCTGTAGAAATCTACAATTTGGATTGCATTTTTGCTCAGAGTTAGTTGCACTTGGATAACCTCGGATGCATTATGCTGAGCAACTAGCCTGGAGGTGTGGATATCCTTAATGAATATGGACACACCTCCACCTTTGGTGTTCCGGTCCAGGTTAGGTGGCCGAAAAGTGTAGTATGCGTTATAGCCTGGTAAGCCTGGAGCCTTGAACCAGGTCTCAGTCACTGTACAGATATCAATGTTCTCCATTTTAAGGAGTGCCTCGAGGGAGTGCATTTTGAGATTTAGACTTCTAGCATTGAGTAGCCTTACCCTCAGTTTTTGCTTCCCTGTTCCGGTTACGATGATGAATTTGTCATTTGAACCTTGCCTAAAAAAGGCACTATAGGGACAGCAAGAGCCTTAGCCAGTATCCGAAATCCCAGGGGTGACAGGTGCAGACCATCTCTGGCACAGCATCGTGGTCTGTCGACCATGTCATCTCAGGCAGACAGATACTGGATCCCCTCAGAATGACAACAGAAGCTTAGCCAATTCTTGAAGTCAGTCATTTTGTCCTTATACTGCAGTATCATTCTGGGCAATGGCAGGATGCTACTCAGGGCTAGGGTCATACCTGCCTGGGCTACAAGATTGGAGAGCTCTTCCATGTCTCTTTTCATGTAGTCCAGGGAGGTATGTCTCAGGTCATTCACACCAACATGGACAATGACAAACTCATATTTGTATTTGGTGTGGAGTGACCTGAGTGCATAGGTTATGTGTCAGATCCTGGCACCCGACAGACAGCTGACAGTAACCTTCTCCTTGTTTAGCCTGGTGAGTGGGACATCAGTGTGCCTTACTATAGAGTCACCTATGACTAGTGTCTTGGATATGTTGTTTTGCCTTATGGGCTGTGGTTGAGTGGCACACTGAGTCTGTGGGCTATGTGTAATTTGGGTTGTGTTGGGGGGTGGAGGTTGACTAAGTTTCTGCTTTGGAGGTCTCTGTTGCTTGAGCAGATTATTACTGAGAGCCTCCGCAAATGTTTTTGTGTTTCTATGTGTGGATTTTGGTGGTGTAGGTTTAGTGTGACTATGTGATGAGTGTGGTGTGGTGCAAGTGTTTACCTTCTCCTCTTGACTGTCAAGTTCAGTCTTGGTTGGAGACAGCTTTACCTCCAGTTTGGGTAGATAAGTGCATCTCTCACAGGTTGTAGTGTTGGGTGGTAGGAGGAGAGTTCTGTCTGTGTACATGAGGCAATTGTTACATTGCCCCAAGATGCCCAGATTCATCAGATAGACAGGAGAGAACACTGGGATTGACCCTTGGACATGCCTGAATAAAAAATTATTTTCCTCTAGACAAGTGAGGAAAGTGAGTACAAGAGCTGCTTTTCTCTAAGCAAGTGAGGAAAGTAAGTACAAAAACTGTTTTCCTCTAGGTAATGAGAAAGGTTGAGTGCTGTAGTAATTTGTAGCTTATTTAGTGCTTACAACAAGTTCTGAACAAGTGCTGAGCATGAATAAGCAAATTCAAGTGCTAAAACTAAGAATCTGTATCTGAACTAGACTAGTTACAGGAAAGAAACAAGTGCAAATGCGGGCTTTTAAATCAGAAAGTTGAAAAAGATGGAAAAACTGCCCAAACGCCCAATAACTACAATCTCTGGGCCAGAACCACTCCTTATGTGGTAGATAGGCTACCTAGTGCTTGCCACTCCCACTGATAAGCTAGAAGGCTTCCCTCCAACACAGAAAGGATTGTGTGCCTTAGGAGCTTACAAACAGTCCTGGATACAGCAAATCTATATCTGGACTAGACTAGTTACAGGAAGGGGGGGGGGAGAACAAGTGCAAATGCAGGCTTTTAAATCAGGCAGTTGAGTGATATGGAAAAACTGCACAAACGGCCAATAACTACAATTTCTGGGCCAGAAACCACTCCTTATGTGTTAGATAGGTTACCTAGTGATTACGAAAAAAGAGAAATGCCAAAACTGCTGGAGCCATGGATGTCAGCAACACAATTTTATTAATCCACCAGGAACACCACTAAAAACACAGAAACGCTTTGTAACAGAATTGCGTTTTCGTCTGGACAAACCGACTTCTTCAGATACCCTTCACTAAAACTAGTCAACCTTTTATACATTGGTTTAAAATTCCTTATCCAATCAAAACAACTTCTAAATTAAAATTAATTAATGTGCTTTTTGATCGTATATTAAAACTACCAACCTTCCACAAAATCTAAAAACCTTTTTCAAAGAATACATAATCATTGCCATTTGATATTATTAAATATAAATAAAAATTCCAAAAGTCCATATTTATTATTGTAAAATACTTAAAAAAAGATTATAAAAGAGAATAGTTTATATAAATAGTTTGTATAAATATAGCCTAGTGATTATCACTCCCACTGATAAGCTCTCCAACACAGACAAGCTTGGGGGGCTCAGAAGCTTACAAACAGTCCTGGATATAGCAAATCTGTATCTGGACTATACTAGTTACAGGAAAGGCAGGAAACAAGCATAACTGTTTTTTGTTACAGTTAAGCAGAACACAGGGAGATTCTAGCAAAGTTTTTTTTTTTTGTTTGTTTTTGTTACACGGACACATGGGAATGTAGCTTTGGATTTCATGGCAGTAGACATTTTTCTGCCAATGTCATCATGAGAGTGGTACTGAGGCACATGCATTGAGTACTGTAGTGTACATGAGTGTGTTCCATTTTTGGGGAGGTATGTGTACAAAAATACAATAAAACCTTCTTTGGCCAAGGACTATCGATATAGGACTGATGATAGTTTTGTGTACATGAGCATACTTAATTAATTGCCATCAGTCTGATATGCTGATATGACATTAATTATAAGGGACCCTTTATTAATTCACACATTAATTTCAGTTGTTTGTGATAATATCCATTGCTACTTCCTGTGGCAGATGTCAACAATACCCAGCTCTGTGGAATACATTATGTCATAGTGTGGTGTTTGCATCTGTTCTTATCTGTCTGCACAATAAATGTGTTGGGCAGGAGTGCCTTACTCAAGGGTATCAAGGATATCACACTCTGCTCCCACATTGTCACTGAACACACGTCTGCATATGGGATGCATAACCATTAGAATGTTAAAGTCTGTAATTCCTTTCAAGGGTGATCCTCTTCCTGCATGTATTATGGCTATTTCTCTGGCATACACTGTTAATACACAGCTCAGTGGTAACACTGATGAGATGGGTTAAATTCTTACAAAAAGAGATTGTGGCTCCTGAGCAATTCATATTTTCCAACATGTTATATTGATGAAAATGCATGCTATGCAAATATCTCACAATGTATGTACTGTCCTTGCTAACTGTCATCGCAGCTCAGCATGTTAATGACATTCATATCTCATGCAAACCCCTCGGTTACAATGTTAATTTATGTAACTGCCACATCCTCTAACATCATTTCTGCTTTTATTTACCTATATTTGCTTTGGAAGGGTGACCATCATTAATTATTATAACATACATATTGCACAATTTTATTATTACAAAATTGTCTTTGTGACATAAATACTTTTATAGGTTCATAAGTTCATAGGTGTTTACTAGGTTAATGACTGCAAGGGCCTTTTTAAGCCTAGTCATGCATCCCAAAACTCTAACAAGTTCTCATCCCCTTTATAAGTGTAAGCAGGTGCTTGAGAGATGAAACATTTACAGGCTACCTTGGACCATTAGAGACATAGGTGCCAAACCATGGATGAATTACCTGTTCCCTATCCAATTGCCCAAGTTACACTTGAATTCAATTAAGGAGGAACTCTGTGTCATATGGATGGGGGGCCTGTTTCAGATAAGGGGTAGTCTCTGGGATGCATACCTATCTTTCCAGCAAGTCCTATTTATAACACAACAGGGTCTGAGTCTTTAGAATGGGTAATTCTGGTGATGTTTGTTTTTTGGATATGCAGGGGTTCAGTCATGGTGGTATCTGACAATGCCTTGTATGCCAGGCATAAATCTCCCCCCAACAGCCTGTATGAGACAAACAACAGGGATAGGGTATTAAAGTGGTCTGAATAAGACATGTTACTTACAGCCTGTATTCTATTAGTGAAGAGCTTATGTGGACATTAAAATTGTTGGAAGTGTCTGCTTAGGTACTTACCCAAAGGGTGTATTGTATTTAATGATAGGTCTGATGAATTCTGAGTACAGTGGAACAATAACTTCTTGGGGCCTAGATGTCATACCTTTGTTTATAAGTTACACAAATTAGAATGATTTACTCACTGCTATAGACACATGATGATCAAAGGCTAAATTTCTCTGTGTGTGTCCCCTAGTCCCTGACTACTGGGTCAAATCTTAGGGTTGTGTTGTCAATATGATAGTTACCAGGGATGGATGACTTCCCAAAAGATACTATTATGTATTTTTTGGTATTGAGTTTGAGACCATGGCTCTAACACCAGTTACTGGTCTGTGTCAGCCCTTCCCGGAAAAATATTTGTGTCAGTGGAAGATTCTATGACAGCTCCTAATTTGCAATCATCTGCAAATTTAATCAGCTAGATGCCATTTTAACTGGCTTTGATTTCAGGGAAATAAATTCCTAAAAGGAATTACCCCCAGGACCGATCCCTGAGGGACACCACTTGTGACTGGCCTCTTTGTAGAGGTGGATTCCCCACTTCTAACTTCCTGGGTCATGTCTGTGAGCCAGCCGGCTATCCATCAGGTGATATAATGGTTTATACCTAACCTTTTCAGTTTTTCAACAATGTCCAAGTGGGGTATTGTGCCAAATTCCTTGGTCAGGTCAAGGTAGGCAGTGTGAATCATTTTGCCCTCATCTCTTGCTTTGGTGATGTTCTCAAAGAAGTCCACCAGGTTGAGTAGGCATGACCTGTCCTTGAAAAAAAAACAAATTAGGTTGGGACTGGTGTCTGGAGGTTTCCTGTGTCATTATTGATCATTCCATGACAATTCTTTCCATGGCTTTGCATACGAGACTAGTAGGATTTATGGGTCTGTAGTTTCCAGGGTCTGTAGATGGTCCACTTACATATTTCTGAATACATCTCTTTGATATCTAAGGACATCATCCTTAGTACACTTTCCCTGTCTGGTATCCCATCTATTGTACTTGCCCTTTTCATTTACCCTCTCTCCTTACTTATTTCTGTATTCATGTTTTATATAAATGCACATTGCACTCAGTACACTTTCCTTGCCGATACAGCTTGCATTATTTGCCGTATGGACTTTGTGCTGTCTGCATGAACACGCTTAACAGATTTGCCCATAGATATGCCTATTTGTTTACTGTGTGTGTGCTTGTGCTGCTCAACATGTTTTCCTGGCCACTAACACTGTTGCTGGCCATGGAAACAGGCTTGTATTCATGTAAGCATGATGAGCAACCTGCATATCTGATTAGCGCTGCTGCTCATCTCTAATGTAAACCTCTTGTAGACTTTATGCAAAGCTTACACAATATTTCATGCAACCTAGGGTATGTCTTATGAGATTAAAATCACAGAGGGTAAAGTATATAAGCCAAATGTACCATAGAGCAACATGTCAAACCTGTCACAACGGCAAAGTAGCTAGGCATTTTGGTATGCACCATCATGGCAAAAGGCCATTGCAATTGTATTTCTTTTTAATTGGAGATGTTTTAATGCCTTGCTGCAGAGTAGCTTAATACTTATTCAGAAATCACAGAACCTTCATAAAAAATCACTGTTAATTGCTTCTGTAGTGTGCATAACTATATTTTCTTTGCAGATTTTTTAAGTGATAGTTTTTGAAGTTTGGTTGAGGGTACACAGTATGTTAATGTTGAGTTGGCTCCAAACTAGACAGTATTTCCTTCTTCTGTGAAGTATGCATTTCATTGATGAAGATGTTAATCTGTGGTGAGCCAAAGACAGAGCAGATGTTTTGCCAGCAAACAATATGTGATGATTAAGGTAGCCTTTGAACCATTTTACGGAATAATTAATCATTTCAAGTTTTAATAGTCTTGTTAAAAGTAATGGATATGACATCATATCAAATGATGTACAGAGATGTAGGAAAAGTGATGCTACTAGCTATCCTTGTTTTCCTTTCTGGTTCATTATAAAAAGGAATGTTAGCAATGCTGTTTCTGTACTATGCCCTGGCTAAAACCATGATGTCTGGGTGAGATTAGATTTTTGCTAGTTAAGTACATTAAAATCTATTTTTGTATGCATTTTTGCAATACTTTTGTGAAAAGAGCATATTTATTGGTCTGCACTTGGTAATTTTCAGGTAAGTACCACCTTTAAGGAGAGGAGCAATATAATACTCTCACCACTGTGTGGGAACATAAGATTCTTTGATGAATTGGTGTATTAGAATTGATAAAGGGTACATAATTGAGCCAGAGGTGATCGTAAGAAATTCAGAAGGCAAGCTATCATATACTAATGTGATTTTTTTGCTTTTTAAGCAGCTTTCTGATATGTTTTTATCATTTTGTACCCTTTTTCTTTATTGGCAGATATTGAATTAAGTATGTTTAGAAAGGTGTCATTGAAATGTGTAACCACTTCTTGAAATCCTTTAAGTTACAAACACATTTTATCTTATGGGGGTGTATATTTCAATAATATACCAGATAGTGTAGATTGGGTGGTGGTCACTTCTTGAGTCAGGCATTATACTCATGTGTGCATTTGATTTCAGTTGATGATTTGTAACCAGATTAATGTGATTTCTTTTCCTATTAATTTATTAATCCCAATAGGAACAAATATAAGCTGTGTTAGTCCAAAGACGTCTATTTTAGGAGTTTGTTGTTATGTTTGTTTTGCTGAGTTTATTATGATCTAGTCACTATTTACATCTCCTTGTATAATAATGTCTTGTGTTAAGGTGGAAGTGAACCAGGAAAGGATATCTTGTAAGATGATGTTTGTCATCTCTCAATTGGGTGGTATATAAATTGAAGCTATGTATTTGTAGGGTTTGTGGGTATTGATTAAAATATTATTAGAGTTCCTATGTTATTAATAATAAGCATTGGTATGGAATTTGTTGTCATATATATGTGGATGGAGCACATTATCGCTATTCCACCTGTTCTTTTGCTATATCGGTTTATTTTGAATGAATTATTACTCGATGATAGGATTTCTATATATGTTGTTCTTGGTTTTAACCATGTTTATGTTATAGTAAGAATGTACAATAGGTAAGGAGCTATCCTGAAGGTATTTCAGGAAGCTTACTGCATATACTTCTGGCATTTGAATGTACTATTTTTATCCCTGTAACTGAATTACAAAGCTGATAACTCCAGTTACTTATGTAGAGTTTAAGGATGTACAGTCCACTATTTGTTTTTATATTACCAATGCTTAAAAAGAATAGGGAGGTATAATTTTATTTAGAAACATAAAGTACTTTAAGTAGGAGTTTCTGCTCTTTCTATAATTGGATTGATTTGGTTGTATTTGATTTGTAATGATAGACATGCTGATGTTTATCTGGGTTATTTTACTTATGATTATGTACTGCTTTTTTGGTTGAGCAGAAAATATGATAAGTATAGAGGTGAGATTTAAAAAGTGAAAGATGATTGCATAGGTAAGTTATTAGAAATGAGATGGAGGGCATTAAGGAAACATTAAGCACTGGACTATTTATTTGCATGTTGTATATTCATTTAAGCTGTATGATTTAGAGAAGGTGTCTGATATGTCTGAGTTATGCTTTGCATGACTGCTGAATTCTGGTCTCAATGTATGATAACTGAAGACATTATTCTGTTTTTGAAGTCAGCTCCTTGGTGTTGAGTGATAAAGCTCTGAATGTGGCCCTGGCAGCCAGAGTTCAATTAGTAGATCTGATGTCTTTTGGAGCTGACAGAGGTAGGGAACCAATAACAAAATGCATCCTGTTCACCTTTGTTTTTTGGGGGGGGGTTGGGGAAAGCATGTGGACATGGTAGCCTGTATGTCCTGGTTCAGGTGGAAGAAGAGACCAGAGAATGGTAGAGGTCAGATTGGGATGTGGTAGGTAAACGGCGTTCTTTTAAGTGGACCCAGAGTGGAGTCCACTCCAAGAAGCTATCCCTCATAGCATAGCCAATCAGTAGAAGATGTCCACCTGCAAGGTGATAGGGCACTTGTCATAGCAAGCCAAGCAACTGTGAGCAGTAGTGGTGGGTCTCAGAGACCCTGTTATTCACCTTATACACAGAGTTAGGAGAGAGGCTGGTAAATATCAGATTAACTCCTTTATATGGATGTATTGAATGGAAGAACACTAAAGGGGAAAGATATACTGCCCTAAAGACAGCTCTGTACAATCAGTTTTCCAATGCAAAAAATTGTGTTTATTGTTATTTGAAATAATAGATTTTATGGACATGCTTTAGTCACCTGTTATAGCAGTGAAAATATGTTTACAGTAAAAAATATATAGGATTTTATGAGTTATGATTTATTTATTTTGTGTAATGTTTGTTTTGTAATATCTATAGTACAGTTATAGTAGTATGGATGGATGGGTAAGACATTAGCATTTGTTTAGAATTTGCTGTGAAGAATATTACAATTGCTTTTTATAACTGTGCTTAGTTTTATGCAAGTGGTGATTTTGTCTGTTCTGTTCTATTTATATCTGTATACTGAGTTTTAAAACGTATACATTTTTAATCTGTGTAGCTTTTTATCTGGAGATTAAAGTGTCGGGGGTGGAGCTGCCAACAATCATATCTGCAGTAGCCAATCAGTGTACATATATATACACACCGGATGACCTTGGGCATGGCAGTTTAGTGGTAAACAGGTAAAAGTTGCCTTGCTTACAAATCAAAAATAGTGTGAAAAGAAAAATAAGAGATAGTATTATGTAAATTATAGGTAACTACAGTACTTTTGAACCATCCAAATGCTCGGACTTCAAAAACAACCAGGGAGCAGTCATTAAGTGTTGAATATCATCATTTTGCATACATGGTGTAAGACTGTATTAGTAAAATGGCAGCAAATTAAAAGTACTACATTTAAAAAGGAAACTGCTCTTGCTTGTTAGGACACTAAACTCCTAAAAACTGATTGTTGTTATATTAAAATAATTAAAATCATAAGCATGTATATAAAAATGTTAAATATTGAACGACAGTGATATCTAGATCATTTTTATTACAGGTACCTTTTCCACAACAAGGACAACTACTGTATACTTTTGAAATAAAATTGGAGGTATTACAAAGAAAAACTACAATAATTAAAAAGTAAAAATCAGAGCCTTAGTATTATTATCTGTTACCGATAGTTGCAACAATAAGTAATGAGTCCCCAAAACTCTTTATATTGTTCCATGTAAATGTATGAAGTGTATCGGAAGACTACAAAAAAAGAAAAAATAATAATAAATCAATGCTTGCATGTACAAATATTGTACACACACACACACACACACACACACACACACACACACACACACATTGAAAAGCATGTCTGCTTTAGAAAGGGAAGTGCAATAAAAAGATGTCAGATAATTATGTTTCTCTACAAGAGCAACAGAAAATTAAATTTCACACTTGTGTGTCACAGTTACAGTGTGTACATAAAAATAACATTTAAATGGTTGATACACACCATTCCCTAAAAACCATCTCTGTGTTAGTGTATCAGTGTGCTTATGTGCATAATACTAGAACCCGGAAAGCTAAATGATGAAACAACTACTGGTCTATCTGAAAATCAAAGCTAATGTGAACGGAAAAGGAAGGTATAAAATTAAATTGCAAACATTATGAAGATTGTCTCAAAGCTTTGTCCTTCTTCTAAGTATTTTACAGGCTTGTTATAGACAACTTCTGTCTCACATCATGAACTTCAACAGACTCTGTTCTCTCAGATGTATTACACATTCATAAGACCACTACTATTATAAACACCCACTCAAAGGATTTTACTCTATATTCCTAAATAAACAGAGTACGTTGGATGGATAGGTTGTATCACAGACATACCTCTCAACCTGAAAACATCAGAAATCTGGACAAAGACCCTTGAAGACTAGGTATAACTGGCCAAAAATCAGTATGCTGATTAACATAAAAGGTACATGCATAATTATGTAAGCCCAACCACTCCAAAGGAATTGTGGGATACAAACATTCAAACACAAATTGAAAAACAAAATAGTAAACACGAAATATAACCAGAGAACAACTGTGTATAATTTATATTAATATTTGAACTGTATTTTATCAAAATTTGAACTTATGTAAAACTAAAATACAATTTTCTTTTATAAAAATAAATAAATATGCAAATTAGCAGTACAATTTACAGTCATTAAACTATATTTAGAGATGCACTGGCAGAAAGCTTTTTTTTAATTTAACCCTATTCCTGTCACCACCTCACAGTACACTTCACAATCACAACCCTCTCTCGCCAGCTTATAACTCACCACGATGTTGCAATGGATCATGAACAGGCTGGCAACCCTACCGCCATTACTCTGTACAGAAATAAAATAGGACAACACAAATCTGATTTGTGACTACTGCTGATATAACAAACTGTAAAAACTACAGCAACATAATCAGCAGTGCTGGGACCCTTCTAAACAAGCTGATCATTTAATGCTTTTTTTGTAAAATGAAGCCTTCATAAATCAATCTTAACAAATGATTTAATGTTTTTCTTGAACCTGTGGCCCAAAAATCAAAATATTAAATGACATGCTTTTGAATTAAACACATATTTCCCGTTGAATGTACATGATTATGGCATTTACTCTTTAAAATCAACCAACAGTAATTGTACAGCAAAAAGTATGAATTCAGTGAAAAGCACAGAGTGCAGGACTCTAGAATGATGTTATGATTTTTTGGCTATATGCCCTAAGTATCTGAAATGTACCTAAACATAATCTACAGAGTTCCCAGGTGTAATCATATTCCAAACAAAGGTACACACTTCTGATATTACAATAACACGCAGCATGAAAGAACCTGTTCTTAAAAAAAAAATACATGTAACATCCTGTATACTGTATACAGGAATAAAAAAATTAATTGAAATTTAGGCCCCTGGTCCAACTCAACACATTGGTTTGCTCACCATTAAAGCAATAGCTACAAAACACATTTGCTCATTCTGCTCATACAAAAAAATGGGGAAATTAGAAACCCCTCCCCCAAATAAATAAATAAAAAACAAATGTCACACGAAAGCTCTTGTCCCAATAAAACAACCAAGTTAAGGCATCATAGCTCAACCTCTCAGACTTTTTCTTCCTGGAAAAAATAGGAGGAAAACAGGAAACTTCTCAAATTATAGACACTTTTTTTTTAAACAAAGGACCTATATTAACTTAGTGTGATGGTTAAAAAGAGAGAGAGAGAGAGAGGACACAAATTAACTTTTTTCTGAAGTAAAAGAATCTGTAACTGACTAACTGTAATAATTATTATTATTTACTGACTGTAATCCACCACCATGTCTTACAAAATCCAATTTTAGGAGATACTAAAAAAATGAACTACAATTACTAAAATGAGAGGTGCGGTCCAAGTTTAATGCTACCTAAACTGTCATCATTAAGTTTTCTTGTTACGGGCATGTAGGTAACTTTAAAAAACAATTAACACAGATGGCTTCTGTCCACCTACTACTGCTTGGTTGCACTGAGTTTAGATGACTGTTCTGTCCTAACTCGTCAGTTTTCTCCTCTTTTCTGACAAAAGGCTCTAGCTAAGTCCAAAGCAGCTTTATAAAACATGCTAAAAGCTCACCTGTCCCCAACCACCACAGATTTGGTGTTTTTCAGGTTCAGTTATCAGCTTCTAGTTGACATTCTTGTACTACTGTCTGGCACAGTTAAATGGAAGGGATTAAAGGTTTATGTAGGTGAAGAGTCGCTACTTCTAGTCTTCCCTTCTTCACAAGAATATGTTTTACAAACAGCCACTACCTCGTTCCTGAAGGGGAACAAAAATTAAAAAGTACAGATTGAGGGAAATATTAGTGTTTCAGACATTAAGGGAAGGTGTCAAAACAGAACAAAATTGCCTGAGGTCAAGAGGACTATTTTTCTGGATAAGGATACTCTACTTTGCAGACTAGTGTAATATTATCTCACATTTTAATCATGTCGCTCCTAAAATGTTTTATTGTTCTATTCAAATAACTGACAATTACAAGTCAGTTAATAGTTTCAGACATTACGAGTTTCATATTTCTTACTGTTCATAAAGTACAGGTTGAACTCTTTAAGTAATTTACAGTAATATTTAATAACAGTGCCTGATTTGGGGCCCTTGACTCCCCCTATTATTTTTGGCTTTGTCCAGATTACTTGATCAAAGATGCTGGATTGGTACAACTGAAGAGAATAAACTGTTAGTCACAGGGTTTCATGGAACAGCTGCTGCAAAGCTAAACTAGAGATGAAGTGGTGTGGCATGACTCAAGTGAAATATAATAGAAAAGTTTCTATTCCAAACATCCTTCTCATTTATTTAACTTTTATGACAGTTATCTTCCATATGAGTTTTCAGTCCTACATCCTATTACAGCTGCCGAAAAAGTGGACATACACAAAGCTCGACAGCAATTTTGCCATGGTCATAAACTTTTTTTAAAATATATAAAATGTATAGTTCTACACTATAACTGAAGGGTTACTTACAGGCCAACTCATATCGCTAGTAGGAAGCCCTTCTCACAGTGCAAAAAAAAAAAATTGTAGTTTAAGCCATCCCCTCTTTCTTCAAAAATAATACATTTTAGGAGAAACAAAGCAAAATTTGAGCCCAAATCAGGGATAGTTCAGAAATATTGCAGTAACCCCTGCTATTACAGTACCTATAAAGTAGAAAATATTATCAACTGTCACGTTAAGTTGGAACTACATTTTCAGATACATTTGCTATGTTATGCACTCAGTTGCAGTGACTTACTAAACAATGACAGGAAGCACAGCTTTATGTCTCCATCTTTCAGCAAAACAATACAATTTCCGGGTGCCAAATTTAAAGGTAAATTAATAAATACATAGTATCAGGATACATGAAACAAACCAGCATGCATCAAGTTATGTCACTGCAGACTTAGAAGACTGATTTGTATTCCTTGTTTGTTTTACGTAAGGTGTGCAATTTCAAATTCCTGTGCACATCATCATTGGCTGTTCTACTTCTATGGTGATTAGATAGCAAACACTTACTGAAGGTGTAACTTCCCTTCCCTTATAAGATATATAAATTAAACATCATGGCTTGTGTGCATAAATGTGCTACAGCTTTCGATTGAGGCTTTTATACTTTAATGTTCACCAAGATGCAGTTATATTCTTCATGGTTATTGAAGCACTTTTTTCCAGACTTCTGAATGGCTTAGCATCTTCAATAGATGCTCTATTTTTTACATTTTCCAAACCAAGTTCTGAGGCCAGAGAGCAGATTATTCCTAAGGAAGAGATACTTTATGCTTGCTGAATCTCATCACTGTAGAAGGGTATGGAGATATGAGCTAATTCTATGGTGTCAAGCTTTCAAAACAAGAAACTTCAAATGTGACAGCTACAGGACTACTTGTGAGTTCAGTGTATTATATTAACGTTCTATAAGACTCTCATGGGTTGATAAAATATTAATAAATTAAGAAAAAAATCTTGATTTGAAGGGGTCACTCAGGAATTCGTGGCACCCCGTTATTTTAGCCTCAAAACAGTGAAATTACGAGGAATTCATTACAGTTGAGAAGTATGTTTGAGTCGTGTCCCACCACTTCATCTTTAGTGCAGCTATATAGAAGCAATCAGTTGCTGGCTAGAGTCAGGTAGTGCCCTAACTGTGAGACCTTAAGTGCAGCAGTACTAATTAGATATGCATCTATTCCTGTTTGTGAGTCACCTGTCCCTCCCCAAGGAGAGGCAGCCATGTTCCAGGTAACCACCAAGAGAATAAAGTGGCAGATTTTGGTAAGGATCATTGACAATAGATAAAAGTTGTGTGAAGGGCTCAGTAGTACCACCTGCATGGCATGGTAAAGTCTTGTAATCAAGATAATGGTTCTAATGGTTTCCTTTACCTCCGGTATTAGAATATTAGCTGCACTAAACTCTAACTGTTGTACCACTTTAGAAAGTCACCTATATGGTATGAGTCATAAGGATTAGTTTTCATAAAGCCAAAACCTCAAATACTTGAAGCTGGAAGCCTGTTTAACATAAGAACTAAATGGTTTAGTAATGCACAGAGCAGTAATCTCTACCAAGTTCTAACTTGTCTTGTAAAGTATTCAATTTATCTTATCGCTGTTAAAGGTTATCCTGTTATTCTTGATCTGGAAAGATTTTTCTGAAAGTTGGACTTGGTTAGAAGCTCAACGTCAGCCAATGACTAGTTAGAATAATGCCTATGTATAAGGTATGAAAAAACTGGCAAATCACCTGCTACTTTATTTATAAATAAATTAAAGAGTAAAGATAAACCCTTCGGGAAGACTGTCCTAAAGCAGTCATTGATAATATTAATGTCTGGGGGCTGTTGAACTTAGCACAGAAAAAGAAAAGTGTAATGGGTTAAGTAGATGAAAGCAGCTGAGGAAATTTACAGAGAAGGATGTTAGATTATGCAGTCAGAAAGGAGGATATAGGATTTTTTACAGCAACATTAACAATTTTAAAAATAATGAACATGTTGGTAGGTTGAGTAGAAATTCTATATGAAAATATTTTTGAATATAGCATTTAGTGAAGCAAAAAAAATCAGATGACCACCACGGCTTAAAACAGGTTTATTTAGACAAGTGTTTTCACATAGAACAAACTACGCTTTCTCAAGTCTTCAATAAAGCTAACAACGTGCCTAGACATTTTATAATCAAAGCACCATCAATCAGCATCAATTAAACACATAATTTAAAATTAATTCAACAATTAAAATGCATCAATTAAGTCATTATCTAATATTACATTTATTTAAAAAAATGAGCTTCTAGCTCAGGTTTAATGCAGATATAATTATTTAATCCAAGGTATATGTGTGCTTGCAGCTTTAATATCCACTTTAGCTTAATTCATTCAATTAAATTATTAAGATTACCTCCTCTCTTGCCATTTTTAACAATTTGTATGACCTAAATTTATGTAAAGGAAACTCCATAGTATGCTTAGCTAGAGCATTCAGTTTATTATTATTTTTTTACATCATACATATGCTGATAAATACCATCTCTGAGCCATTTCTGTGTTTTACCTATATAGATACATATGCATTCAGTGCACTTTTCCATATATACTACGCTAGTTGTTTTACAAGTAGCATAAAATCTAGGCTGAAAAGTGAAGGGTAAAACTGGATGTTTAAACTCTTGTGCAGTAGAGACATATTGACACATTTTACATTTGTTACAAGGATGTATTCCAAACTTCAACAAAGGCACAATGTTCTTTTGACGATCTTTACATAGTAACTGTTTCAGTTGTTCCTATTCTTGTATGTAAAGCTAGGCTCTCTCCTTATAACATTTTCTGTTTTCTTGTCAGTTATCAAAAAATGTCATTTCTTCTTAATTATATCGCAAACTTTGCTAGTATCACTAGAATGCTTAGTAATAAAACGTACATTATCACTTTGTTTAGTATTCCTTCTTATAGTTGAATTCAATGAAGACACTGCATTTGTAGGGTTAATTACTTTACTATCTGCAAGGGATTCATTCTTAAAGTTTGAAAAACAATTTTATCATACCCCCTCTTCACGAATAACTGCTCTAGATGATTAACTTCTTTCTCCTTGTCAGTTTGCACATTACATATATTACTTGACCTAGTTAATTGCCCTTTAATAATATTTGGAAATATATGTTTAGGATGCATGCTGTTATGAACCAGAAGACTATTCTTCCAACAGGCTTTCCTAAAGAGCCTAGTATTAATATTGCCCAAACTGTCTCTATATATAGAGATATCTAAAAAAAATCTATGTTCTCAAGAGAGAAGGATGCTGGGGGCGTGGCCAAGGATGAACACAGGATAGCAGCAGATTTCTTCAGCTCCACCAATTTCACTGCACTGACAGGAAATAATTACTTAAAAAATTAATTTATGAAGTAATTTTCTTTCTAAATATGTTTGTTTTATCTATTTCTTGAACTATATCTAAAAAAGAAAGGAAATTTTAAAAATATTCCTGTCAGAAATCACCTTGGAAATTTTCTTGTCAGTTTCTCTGTTTGAAATGAGTTCCAGTAAGACAAATTCTCAAGACTCCAGCATCAAGAAAGAACTTCAGTCTCTGATATCTACAATCCAGCAACTTACTGCTAAGATGGATAACTGGATACTAAAATTGATACCTTCATAGAAAAAAACTACAAAACAAATAGACTTGTTACATATAGATTTACAACAACAGAAGATCCAGATTACAGGCATAGAAGAGACTGTAAATGACATGGAAAATAGAATCCAAGAAGAAGAAATCAACATAGAGTTTTTGCTGAAACAAAATACACATCTACAAACAAAGCTTGATGACCTGGAAAATAGATCTAGGCACAATAACATTAGGATTTTTGGACTGCCAGAAAATATTGAAGGTAACAATATTACTTATTTTTTAACAACATGGCTCCCTAAAACTTTAGACTTACCAGACGCATTCTCTTTTGGTATCGAAAGAGCACATAGATCTATAGCTAATACTAACTCTAACAAAAACTATCCTAGATCAGTTATAGTTAGATTTCTATCATCTTTTGATAAAGAGATGGTTCTTAAATCTGCTTGGGCTAAAGCTCCTGTTAAGATTAATGAGACAACTGTGCGTTTTGACAATGACTATTCTTCCTTGGTAATTGCTAAAAGAAAAGTTTTTCTGCCACTAATAAGGGAGCTTAAAAAAGCACAGTTTAAAGCATACCTTCTGTTTCCTGCCAAGCTAAAAATCTTCCTTCCTGATGGTCCTAAAATTTTTGATGACTTAGACTCTGCATTACTGTTTATCAAAAAAAAATAAGATTTTGGATAAAATAGAGGAAATGGAGTGGGCTAGTCCTTCATTAAAGAGGTTGGCAACTGAAACTTTGTGGAAGACTTCAGAGAAGAAGAAGAGACTAAAAAACAAATGATTTGTTCTATGTTTTTTTTTTCCTTTTTTTTCTCTCTTTATTTTTCTTCATTATTAATCTTTTTAAATATAGTTACTGCATTTCCAGAAAGCCACAATTATTTTGAAAATGATTTAATCAAAGTTATTTTTTGTGTGCAAAGAAATGTTTTGTTTCATAATCAGTCAAAATATCTGAGGAACTAATAACAAGCTATCATTCAGTTTGTTTCTCTTTCTGAAAAAGAGAAGTAAGGTTAGTAACTTGATACATTTTTTTCTTTTTTTTTTTTCCTTTTCTTCTTTTCTTTATTTTAAACAATGACATTCTATTTAGATTATGTAGTGGGTAAGGGGTGGGGGAGGGCAGGGAGAGAAGTGTAATGAAAATATGATCAATGGAATAATAACTTATTTATTCCTTGTAAAAAAGTTTATATGTTGTTTAAATACTATTGCTAATTATACTTTCTTGATTATATTGCTTATGCTTGTTTACAAATAATCTGTCATGCTTTAATTAATAATAATTAGAACTAAATAATAGTAAATAATATGTTTTATTTCCATTTTTATTAATATAAGCAGTAAGTAATAATCCATTGTAAATACTTTTTATAACTTCCTTTTACATTTTTCTATCTCTGCTTTACTCTCTTTTATTTTCTACTCTCTTTTTTTCTTTTCTTTATTCTTTCTCTTTATTTTCTTTCATATTAATATATTGAAATGCTTTTGATCATACAGGCACAGTAAATAATAAGATTTGTATAAAAATTGAGTTGGAGCAAAAATATTGAGTTTTATTACTTATTAATAACTTTGGGCTTAATTTCACTTGCATAGAGGCTGTAATAACCTGTAAAATACTTTGCAAAGGTTTTGTTATATTTAGATGTATTTATACTGCTAAATGAATGTTTGTCACTAGTTTTTAACAAGATTCCCGCCAAAATGTTAAGGGAGACAATTTGGGATGTGGGTTACCTCGTGAACAGTGTCCTTGAGTTGTTTTAAAAGCTTCAACTCTCAGAATTCACGCAGAGAAGCTGAAAGCAGTCAATTTGACGTTTGACCCCAGAATTCACACTGACACATCGCAGATTCAGGAGGAACACTCTACCAGGAAGTAGAACTGCTGCAAATGCGACTCTGTGAAGGAAAATGAACTCTTTAACATTTAAATGTGAGTTATTTTATATAATTACTTAAGTATTTATGTTATAATTTATAAAATATGTCAGTTATAATGATTTTAAATGATGCAGTTTCTTGTAGTAAGCAAATGTGATATTTTAGAAGGCATAGAAAGTGAAACATTTATACAAGTGTTTTTGAAAGTTTACTTGACTGCAGCATACTAATTTATGTTAACTTATGATTTAAACATATACATTACTATAACTCATTTGATTTATCTGATTGACAAGCATAAATAACTTTATGACTCTATTCTGGAAGAAGTTGTCATGTGATATATTTTAAAGCAGCAGTATAGATATACAAAATACAGATGGCTTTCT
Source organism: Protopterus annectens (assembly GCF_019279795.1). Taxonomy (NCBI): domain Eukaryota; kingdom Metazoa; phylum Chordata; order Ceratodontiformes; family Protopteridae; genus Protopterus; species Protopterus annectens. The sequence continues at coordinate 172,570,871 of NC_056740.1, read as the reverse complement.
TTACAATAATGCAAGTGTTTCTGAGAATTTACATAACTATGCAGTATGATTTATAACAATTTCTATAAATATAATATTTTATTCTACTGACAATAATAAGTATGGGAAAAAAGCTCAGATATAAGTAATTCAAGTTTTTTTGGAAGCTGTTAACTACATTTACATGACAGAAAATAGATGCATCTTAATATATGTAATGTCTGAACCATATTAGCCAAAGTTTTTGATTTAAATGAATATTAGAACTTATTTTTACAAACTTTGAATAAATTAATATGTAAATATACCCTCCCTTTTTTTTTTCTTTCTTTCACTCTCTCTCCCTCTCTCACGTCTTTTATTTCTCTCTCTCCTCTTGGTTCCTAATATCAAGTTTATTTGAATGCTATTTGAATACAAATGTATTATATTAAATATATATATATAGTAGTATGAATAGTTTTTAAAAAAAGTTTATCTTAGTTTATATGATGCTGTTTTATCAAATGTGTAGTTTTGTCCTGCTAGATAATCTAATTGAAAGTTGTTAATTTAATGTTAAATATAACTAGTATTAAATTGATAAGGTGGTAGCTGAGGTACTGCTGCTTAGGGTAGGGGATTAACTTGAGTGGTATATACTACTCTAAGTTGGAGTTTTTAACTCCAGGCTGGGTGCAAGGTTTAATCCTTACATTATTTTCTCTGGTTCATTGTTGTATGTATATAGTTCTGACATCCACAATACAGTTTGTAAACTCATTGTCACTACAAACAAAATTGAATCTTATACAAAATCCCATAAGAGATTCAATAAATACAGCTATATTTAAAGGTACACCTAAAGAAGGAGATGTAACATTACTTATTTTGTTAATTGTTATTTTGGTCATAAGATTCTTATGTTTTAAAAATGCCAAATGACATCTCTAAAAGGAATTTCTTTAAACATTAATGGATTGAATAATCCGTGTAAAAGGGCAAGCCTAATAAGATACATTAATTTGCATAAGGCCAACTTAGTCTTCCTTCAAGAAACTCATCTCTTGAAAAAAGATATTGAAAAACTAGCCACAAACAAATATACAGTATTGGTTAGTTCAGAGCACACTCAGAAAAAAAGAGGAGTGGCTATTTTATGGAATAAAAGTATGCCCAATTCCTAAAACTATTAAGTCTTATCAGGATGACAAAGGAATGTTTTGTATGGTTACAATACAAATTAATGGGAAGACTTATACATTAATTAATGTATATTGGATACCTGGAATTGGTATTAATACAGTGAAACACCATCTTGATAAGATCATATCATTCTCTATAGGAGATATTATTTTAGCTGGTGACTTTAATTGTATACTACATGAAAGTGACACTACCACTATAGGAAAAAGGAAAATTACATCTAATGCAAAACATTTAAATGATTTTGCTAATTCTTATCATTTAAATGATATTAATAATCAGATAGATTCAAAATCATTACCATACACCTTTTTTCCTAACAGATACAAAACTTATTCAAAAATAGATAGGGTCTTTATTTCTAACCAGATGGTAACAGATTTAATTAATTCCAAAATCATTTCATGTCCTATATCTGATCATAATTCAATTGTTTTTGAGTTCATGATAAAAAAATACTCACAATGGTCAGATCAAAAGGATACCAGCATACTTAACTCAACTAAAAGACTATAAAGAATACATACTTTCAGAAGTACAACATTTTCTAGACATAAATAATACTCCTGAAGTCTCCATTGTCTATGTTTGGGATGCCTTAAAATCATATCTATATGGACAAAGTATCAGATGGTATAATAATAAAAGGAAATCTTGGGATAAGGAATTGTTAGATATTCAAAGTAAATTAGACTCTTATAAACATAATAATAAAGAAAATATTATGGATAAGAAAGTCATTGAAGAAATAAACAAACTAAATGAGAAATACAAGGAAATTTTAACTCATAAAGTTAAAATAACTCTAGAGAAATACAAGTTTTTGTCTTACTCAATAAGCTCCAAATACTTACATAGACTTAAAAATAAAACAAAAAGGTTGAATAAACAAAATCATATCAAAGAAATCTTTTCTCTAAGGAAAAAGAAGAATGTTTCTAGTCTACCAGAAATACTAGATGAATTTAGAAATCACTTTCACAAAATTAATCATAATAACATTAATATGGAACCTAAAGATAAAATAAAGGAGTTTATAACCACAAACATGAATAAAAAGCTTAATAAACAACAGATTAAACTATTGGACAAAAGTATTTCATATACAGAGGTTGTTACACAAATAAACAAGCTTAAATCAAACAAAGCACCGGGTAATGATGGTATTATACCAGAGATATATAAAATCCTTTCTAAAAGTACATATTCATTAATACATAAGGTTTTTATTTCGGCCCAAAATGAGCTAATAACCCCCCCATCTTGGCAATATACATATATTTCGCCAATTTTAAAACCTAATAAAGATCCAACTAGATGTACTTCATATCGACCCATCTCATTACTTAATGTTGATTATAAAATGTTTATGAGTATTTTTGCTGCTAGATTGAAGACAATCATCCCTGGCATTATAGATATAGATCAGACAGGCTTCATTGTAAATAGAAATACTTTTGATAATATAAGGAGAACTCTAACATTAATTGATTTTGCAAATAGGAAAAAGAAAGATTTAACACTTATTAGTCTTGATATAAGTTCAGCATTTGATTCAGTAAGTTGGGACTATCTGTTTACCTTACTGAAGTGCACAAACTTTTCAGATGCATTTGTAAATCTAATTGAGCATTTATACAAAGGAACATTGGCTTATATTAAGGTAGGAACATATATCTCACTAAAAATACCCATTTTTAAAGGTACAAAACAAGGGTGTCCACTCTCTCCACTATTATTCACTTTAATAATGGAGCCTTGGGCTAATTTGATCAGAAACAGTACTGACATAGAGGGTTTTGAAATAGATGAAAATACAACATCTAAAATTCAACTTTTTGCAGATGATGTTCTAATTACATCAGCAGGATTTAATTCTTCTATGCAGTCTCTATTTGATAAAATGATGAATTTTAAAAGTATTTCTGGTTTAATATTCAATGAAGAAAAAACTAAAATACTACCTATATATACACGAAAACATATTCTCATTAGTGATTTTACTAAATATGTACCCAATTCAGGTCAGATAACTTATTTAGGTATAATATTATCTAAAGATATTAAATCTATTATATATAATAATTATAATACCTGTTTTCTTAATATACAAAATCGTTTTAATACCTGGAATAATATGTTTTTTACTATGGAAGAGAGACTTACAATTATTAAAATGATAATATTCCCCAAGATTTTATACTTAATACAATCAATAATACTTTCACCTACAAAAATAATTATCAAAAAACTGAATACACTAATGTTAAATTTCCTATGGGCACCTAATAGACCTAGGATTGCATTAAAGAAACATACTAATAGCTGGTCTCAAGGGGGTATTTCTTTTCCAGACTTTAATTTATATACTATCTCTTCTATTGTAAAAGTTATTACTTTATTAATAGATCAGTCATATGTTACAAAATGGAAAGATTACTGGGAGCTTATTAGTATGCACTTCATGAAAATCTCCTTAACACATAAAAATATGGTTGTAAATAACTCCATGTTATGGTTACTAAAGGAATTTTGTACTTCACCTATTACACCTAAACATATAGTTAGTTACCCATTAAACATTATTATTAGCTATCGTAACTTTATATTCATGCATCCTAAATATAGGGAATGGAATTTTATTATATTCCCTATAATGTATACTCGGGGTATGCTTTTGTCATCTACTTCTGAAGGAACCCATTTAGTTATAGATAATGATCTAAAGTACTGGTATCAGTTGATATCTGATAATAAAGTTAAAAATCTAGATTTCTTAAAACAAGAATTTGATCTAAGAGAAACTTGCTGGTTAGAGGTTCAGACCTTTAGACAACATCTCATTGATAAAATAGATCTAATGTCTATAACAGTTAAAGAATCTATTCCAACACTGATTGATTACTTGATATTAAATTTACAACATAAAGTTTCTGATAAAGGAATGTTTTCATACATACATAAAATTATCAGACAAGAAACTTTTTACAGTGTAGATACCTACTGGAATTATTTCACTTCCATTAATGGGGACCCACCAAATCAACAAGATAAACAATATATATTGGAATCTGCCTACAAAACTACGTCTTCCATTGTCTGGAGACTTTTTACATGGAAATTTTTACATAGATTCATTCAGAATTCCAAAGACATGCATCTGGAGCGTTTCTCCCCGGGCCTCCGCTGAAAACAGGCTCTGTGTAACCTAGTCGGACATTCCCGGTCAACAAATGTTAAATAAATAAAAAATAAATAAAATAGATCTTTTTATACACCTTTGATGATGAATAAAATAAATAATAAAGATAATCTATGTAAAAGATGTAATGTAGAAATTAATGCTGACTGGGCTCATATGTTTTATGACTGTATAAAATTGAAAGAATATTGGAAGTCAATTAATGAATTTTTGCAGGCTCTTTTTACAGATAATTTCATTATTTTTAAATCTCTTATATTATTCAACACACCTGTACCTCAAAGTGTTAAAAAGATTAAGCTTCCCTTGTTATGGTCTATTCTAGCAGTGGCTAGGAAAATAATAACCAGAAATTGGATTTCAGATACACCTCCTTCGTTCAATGAATTTAAAAATGTTATGAATATAGTGTGCCATATGGAAATAAACACAATAAGGTCAAGAACAACTAGAAAAACATCTTATTATATTGTATGGGATAATTTACAAAACCTGTTAAAAAAATCTTAACTTCAATAGCATGGTATTTTAGTTTAATTAATTGATCTGATTGTAGTGGATGTCTTTGTAAATACTTTGGTTGTTTTGTTGAATGTTATAATCATATCTATTTTAATTACTTGTATAAAATTGTTATGATATTTCTCTTGTATGTTAAAACAATAAACTTGTTTTAAAAAAAAAGAGAGAAGGATGTCGTAAATTTCAAAAAGTCTGTTGTGGATTCTAAGTATTTAATAAAATCAAATAACAATGATAGCTCCCCGTCCCAAAACATAAAAGTGTCATCAACAAAACGTCTATACATTTTAATATATTTACTGAATACACTATTATGTAAATGCTGTTTCTCCCAGTGATAAACTACCAGGTTTGCATATGAATTTGTACAAGGGGTGTCCATGGTAACCCCCATTTCTGTAAATATATATTTCTATCATATACAAAAATCTTATTAGATAGCATCAGGTCTAATAATGTGCGTATCAAGATAATTTCATTGGCATTGCTAGTGCCTATTTCCCTTAATTCACTCCTTATTGCCCCAATGCCATACTCATTAGGTATACAGGTGAATAGGCTTTCTACATCAAGAGTAACCATATAACAACTATTTAACTCTGATGGTTCATTAAGTTCCCTCAAATCTCTCAAAAACTGAGATGTGTCTTCCAAAATAGTGGGAATCTGCCTAACTAAGGATCCTACCTTACTCTCCACATATATTGAAAGGGGTGCTGTAGCCCAACCACCTCCATCTACAATTGATCTTAGAGGTGGTTTATCTAAAGATTTGTGTATTTTAGGCAACCTTTTAATATAAGGTATCCTTGGATAGTCAACTGTAAAAAACCTATATAACTGCTCATCTATTTGTCTGCACATTAACAGATCATACAAACATTCCCTAATATTATTAACAATTTTCAAATGCTGAGCCTGTGTTATTGGGAAATAGGTATCTGCTACACTTAACATTTCCTTCATAGATTGAGTATAATCACCCCTATTTTAAATAACAACTGCCCCTCTTTGTCTGTGGGTCTCATACTCAGAGTTGACTATTTTGCAAAGATTGCAGAGCATGTCTCTCATCTACTGTAAGGTTATGAAAAGAACCTCTATCATTCATGCAAAAGCTGTTATAAATTTCATTCTCACAAGCTCTAATAAAAGACTCTACATGGTTGGGCATAGCAGGTACAAAGGAGCTTTTTTACAAAACCTAATATTATTCTTTCTATCATCATTTTTAAAATACAATTTAAGTGCTACATTTCAGCCAAACACTCTTAAATCATTCAGCAATTCGCTTACTTCAGTACGTGCAGAGGGTATAAAAGTCAGACCCTTGTTCAACACACCTTTTTTAGCTTCAGTTAAATTATAATCCGACAAATTAATCACAAGTTCATTTACTGTCTCTGTCTCCTGTTTGGAGTTATTCGATCTCCTGAAAACGTCCTTTTTCTTCTTCCTCGGCTCATTGAGCGCTGCTGCTGCCTCTGTGTGTTCTGGTTTACCGGTAATGGTAAAAAATGATCCAAAGTTAATGGAGAAAACTGTTTAAATCTTGCTCCCTGTAAAACCTGGTTGTTAGCTTGCTGGTTAGGCAAGGGAGTCATGTTAATTTCACCAACCATTTGAGACATATTAATTTGTTGAGAAGTGATATTCTGACACTGCCCTTGTGTCTTGATAACCAAGACCGGTGAAGGCCTATTTGCTGTACTGGATATAGATGCTTCTACATCTTCCACTCAAGTGTCAGTGTTAGTCTCAAAACCAACAAATTTAGTGGCTATAAAAATATATGATTTGCAAATAAACTTGAAATGTAACCAGGATGCTGCTATAGTAAATGCACATTTATCCACCGTATGTACATCTATAAAACCAAACTGTTAAAGGATGCAGTGTCCTGCAGATGTCTCTAATGGTAGTATCAAATGTCAAGTTCACAATCCTTTGGAGAATCATAAAAAATAGCAAAAATGGAAAGTTACATTTCCATGTACCACATGGGTATATTAAAAATGCTAAAAAACAGTACATGCCCTTACACGGACTTATGTATAACATAACAACATGAAGCTATCATATTCATGTGTGACAGGTATATAACATTGCATACATACATGATAGGGGGTGGAAAAAGATTGGAATGTCAATAGTAACACAAAGAACATAAAAGCTTTTAACATTGTACATAATAAAAATGTTACTGTACTTATCATTGGATACAGGAGACATCCATAATGTTGAAAATGCTGTAAATGCAATTATTTGCAAAACAGTTAAATGCAAAAAGAAAAAAAAAGTGCTATAAAGTAACCTAGTGTGGGCAGCTATGCAAACATTTATATTCTGCTATGCATACTTATATAAACATTCACAATATGTTTAAACATCATTGTCAGCATTCTGATACAGGATTGCCCACCTCAGCAGTGCAGATACAATTATATGAAGTGCAGAACATCAGTATACAAACAGGAAGATCTGTTATCCACAGCATGCTTTAGGCTCTTCTCCCTATCATGTAGATGCTTTTATAGAGATAAGAATTTTTCCTCTGAGGATTACCATATCTAATTAACATGAAACTGTATTTTCATCAAGCTATCTATCATAGACATTTCAAGCAACTGTGCCAGTCCTCAACCAGGTTTTGTGGGCGAGGTAAGACACATGTTTTGACATCAAATATGGACCAAAATGATGGAGAGAACATTGGAGGTAGAAGTTTGTAGGTGAGAACCATGCAGAAAATTTGTGTTTTTGTCCAAGAATGTTTTTCTGTTTAAAATATTGCAAAAATTCCACAGAAGAAGTGGGAAATGACCTTACCACATCAGTTAATGCCTGAGGAATAGTCACATCAGATAGAAAAGATAAGGCAACATTCCTGAGAGAAGTGTCACTATTCTACATGATACTCAAGCAAAGACTTTGTATTTTCCTCCATACAGTCTGACTGAAATGAAAAATCATCCCATAAGGCATGCAGATTCAAAATTAAACTTTGAGAATTTAATAGCAACAGGTTCAAAATTACAAATGATGAGTAAAGGAACATTGTGAAAATGAGTCTTGAATATAATTTCATAATATTTTGTAAGCTCTAACAGATTTTGATGAAACAAGAGTGACAGTAAAGTAAATGTAACCAATCACCTATAGCCTATTTGTGCACCATTGAGTGCCTAGCCTTGACACAGCAATGTAGTCTGTGATTCCTAGTTAGAGGATACTCTGCACCAAAGCTAATGCCCAAAGCAGTTAATCTGTACAACTCACCTCCTGATAGAGACCATATAGAGTCTGTGCTACTGCCTACAGCTCCATTACTAAGTGAGTGTGAGGTGGAAATATTCAGCATATTTGTGTAAGGAACCCCACAGAGACAACATGCAAACTCAGCACTGGCATTGACTGGAGATTAGGATTGAACCTTGTGTCTTGTGCATGGGAGGTGAAGTCCTTTACCATCATGCGAAACGTGTGCATGCTGCATGTAGTGGTGATAGAAGGCTCTAAAATCAACAGAGGCAAGGCTGAAAACATGGAAGGTGGCTGGAGAGAAAGCAGAAACATTTAAGTAAACAGAGCTGTAATACCCGTAGTATAGGAGGAAATTGATGGAGATGAAGAAGAGTGGCAGCACCTCAACACACCATATGTAAGGACTATAGAACAGATATGTGTCTGATCCTGGTATGGAAATAAGGCACATAAAGAAGGCTGGTTGTAGTATGTAGAAATCTAGGAAGTCATGTCATCAAAAGAAAGAATGAGTGCAGGAAATGTGGGAGATATAAAAGACAGATCATGCTAAGAAGACATACTGGTTAGATAACAAAGAGGCTCAGAGAGCTATTACAATAGTTGGGAGGGTGGCCTAATGGTTAAGGTGCTTGCCTTGCAAACACAAGGTGCAGGGTTTGAGTCTCACAAGGGATAATTGGCTAGGCTTAAAATGGCTCGCAAGGGCAGTTAATCTAATACTAATCTATGAACATATGAGCAAGGTATCAGAGGCACACAACCTCCTTATGGAAAGTGACTTTGCAGATGACACAAAAAACTGTGTCAGGTTGCAAGGCAAAGACAGAGTGATAAAGAAGATAGTCTTAAGGGATATGAGCAACAACCTGCCCACCAGTTCACATGACATCAAAAGGAGATGGAAGGAGTGCTTCCAACAGCTTTGGAACGAAGAAAACCCCATAAAAGCTGTTCTGCCCCAGACACAGCCTATAATGAGAGAAGAAAAGGAGCTCATCCCAGAAGAAATAAAAACAGCACTATGGAAAATAAAGTCTGGATGCGTTAAGTTGAGGTCATGGCAGGTAGAATCAGAATGTTCGGTGAGGTAACAAAGAAATGGCTCCAGAGGGCACCCTCAGAAGTATTGAGAGAAAGGCATATTACACATGCTTGCAGAGTGAGCTTCTAGTGCCTGTGTATAAGAACTAAGGGGATATTCACAACTGTGGGTGGTATAGAGGTATCAAAACTTCTACTGCTGTGCTTGAAAGTTCTGGAGGGGGTGACCGATAAACAAAGATGCAGTGTAGTAGAAAGTAAGACCAGAGATGAGCAGTGTTGATTCAGACCAGGATGCAGCATAAACAACTCAATGTTTGCAGTGAGACAGATAGATGAGTTGAAGCTACAGATGAGGAAAGTCTCCAACCGACATTCCTAAACTTGGAGAAAGTGTATGACAAAGTCACAGGAATGCTGGTTTCTCCAGTCTTGCAATGGTTTGAAGTCCCAGAAACATTGGTAGAGTTAGTGCATGCTATGTACAAGGAACCAGTGACTCAAGTACAAACAGTGTTCAGACTCCCAGAGGGATTACAGTGGGAGTGGATGTGCCTTTGGGTTCAGCTCTGAGCTGTTCATACTGGTGATCGACTACATTAGCAAACAGGTTGCAGAGGACAGATTAAGAAAGCTGCTGTATGCAGACATTGTGGCATTACATGCAGACGCTAAACAAGAACTTCAACAAATGATAGGAGGGGATGAAATGCAAAAAGGAAGATACATGAGATGAGACTGAGAACATACAAGATAGTTGTAATGGCAGCAAATGGAAGAAATCAAAAGAAGCTGAGAATTGAGATAGAAGATAAACTATTGGAATAGGTTAACAGGTTCAGCTTCAAGTATCTAGTTAAGGAGAAGGAAACTCTGAATGAGGAGTCAGAGGGGCTGCAGCCAACTGCCACAGAGTGTCAGGGGTAATGTGTCACAGAAGAATGACAAAGAAGCCGATAAGTAAGGTGTACAAAACAGTGGTGTGACCAGTATTACTGTATGGTACAAAAACATGGGCATTGAAGGCAGAACAATTAAGGAAGCTAGAAGTGATGGAGATGAAATGCCTGAGATGAGTGGTAGGTAGCTCACTGTGGAATAGATGAAGAAAGGATTCCATTAAAGCAGAAGCTCAAATAGTTCCAGTTTATTTATTTATTTATTCATTTATCTATTTTATATTTGTTTACTGGGATAGTCCAGCTGGGTTGATATCCCATTTTCAGCAGAGACTTGGGAGGAAAAGCCCCATGTTACAATACTTTTACATTCAAACTGTGTCATATAAAATATATAGACATTTGAAATACAATAGTAGTAAAAAATATTAAAACAGAGCAGATTGCAATCATAGGTTAATTCACACATAGGTTCTACATACAAAAAAAAAAAAACATTCACACTTAGTACATTTTATTGGAGCTGTGCAATAATAAGGAGATTTATCAATATTGCGTAGGTGTCAATCAGTATATTCTATGAAGTTAACGTTAGCTTATTTGGTTGAGAAGTTAAACAAAAGGAGTGTTAAAAGATAGTGGGGGAATTTAATAAAGCCTACATGGACTTTTTTCCCTGTAGACGTAGTGGTACACTGATTACATGAAAGTAAGCAGGTGTGTGATCCAGTAAACAGAGCAGGGTGGTGCGCACGCACGTGCCTACACAGAAGTATCCATGCCATGTAAATCACCTGATAAGCAGGTGAACTGCATGCAAATGAGGGAGGTAAAGTGATCCAGGAAGCAGATATGCAGTCCTGCAGACGCCATGTTGGTTTCCATAGTGTACATGGAAAAATTCTGTATACAAGATGTAAAAAAAAAAACAGGGGGCATAAAAGGGCAGGTAGATAGGCAGAAATAGCATAGCAGACACAGATTTGTGCAAAACTATCCACCATGTGTCCAAAACCACCTGGAAAATAATTTAAAATATATATATTTTTTTTAATAATATGAGCATGTTTACACTGCACTCCGCAGTGCTTAAACATGCTTTATGAAAAAAATAAAATAAAAAATAGTGTAAAAACAAACTTATTAGTATGTGACAGTAATATATTATAGGACCTTGTGTGGAGTATCTACAATGGTGGAATGGTTTTGCTGCTAAGCAGGCAGTGCCTGGAACCATGTTGTTTCCAGGTTGTGTGCACGGATCCCTATGCAAATGAACTGGATTACTGAATAGCACAAATGGGTATCTGTGCCCACAGATCCCATCCATGTAGATACAGAGCTGTGTTGGTGTCCACAAAGGAGGTAGCTGACATCAAAGAGGGGTTTGTCTGAGGACTTGTAAGCTCATTGGAGCTCAGCAGCGCCTGTTTGCACTATGCAGTGCTCCACTGAGCAGTGGGGTGTTACAATGTCTGCTAAACTTTGTTTAACTTCGGGGTGCATGTTTCATTGTGCTTGAGTATGTCTGCATGGCATGCCACCATGCTGAGCGTGACCTTTTATGGGGGCATGTACACTGAACACAGGGTAGTGTGGGAAAGGAAGGGGAGAAATCGAATACCATCACAGAAGTATCGAATAGAGAAAACTATAAAGCAATTAAGACAAGAAGTGTCACTGTTAGAAGACTATAGAAGAGGGAATAGATCAACAAAAATACTAACAAAGGTAGATGTGATAAAAGCATTGAGCAGTATTAGAACAGACCAGGATATATCATGCACTATCACAAATAACAAATTAAAATTTCAGCACAGATGGAAAAACTTTGAGGATACGCAGATAAATATAAAGGAAAAGTACAAAATAAGCAATTTATTGATGACCCAAAATTGGTTTTATTGAGAATTGGGAAAAAAGGTAAAAGGAACCAAAAAAGACCACCAAAAAAGAAGAAATAGATACATTTTGGAGAAGTATCTATGAAGATCCCATGGAACATAACAAAGATGCTAAATGGATAGAAAAGTAAAAGAAAGAATAGGAAGTTTAAATGTACAGGATATGAAATGGGATGAAGTAACAGCCAGAATGATTGAAACAAAGTTAAGAAAGGCCTCTAACTGGAAAACACTAGGCTCAGATGCAGTACCTAACTTTTGGTTGAAAGTACTAACATCTTTGCACAAATGATGAGTAAAAACTATTTATATGCATACCCAGAACAGACATCAACCTGGCTAACAACTTGAAAAACAATGCTCCTACTTAAGAGTGAGCCTGCAAGCTACCCTAAAAATTATCGAGCAATAACTAGCCTTCTGACAATATATAAACTACACACGGGAATTGATGCTGACAGAGTTTATAGTCATTTTGAAGAAAACTCAATTATGACAGTAGAACAAAAGGGCAATAAAAGAAAGTCATATGAAACAAAGGATCATTTGTTGTTAAATAAAGTCATAGTGGAGAACTGTAAAAAGGGGAAGAATCTAAGTATGGCATTGATTGACTACAAAAAAAGCATTTGATAGTATCCCACATTCATGGATAAAAGAGTGCTTAAAAATGTATAAGATACACCCTACAGTGATCGACTGCATTACAGTAACCATGAAACAGTGGCAGACCACTTTGCAATTAAGCCATGACCATGAAACAGTGGCAGCCTACTTTGAAATTAAGCCATGATAAAGGAGAAATTATCCCAGGGATAAAATTCAAAGGGGGATATTCCAGGATGACTCTCTATCACCATTGCTATTCTGCCTTGCCCTTAACCCATTAAGCTGTCTACTTAACAGCTTAGACCATGGCTATAATATGGTTCCTAGAAAACAACAAAGTGTAAAGACTTTGCATTTTCTCTTTGTCGATGATTTAAAACTGTATAGCTAATCAGATGATGAACTGAAAGCACAAACTCTCATAATTACTCAGTGTATACAATATGTGTCACTTAGTTTCACAATGTTAGTCTTCCTGTAATGAATGTCACAAGTAATGGCTTTTAATGTTAAAAATGATTGTAATTGGAACTTTTCTTCCCAGGCCTCCATTGAAAATGGACCTGCATCCAGTCGGACTCTCTCAGTTAACAAATGTAAAATAAAATAAATAAAAAATAAAAACTGCAGGTCTGCAGGTTGTCAAAACTTTTTCAGATGACATAAAAATGTCATTTGGTCTTGATAAATGTGCAAAAGCAACCTTTAAAGCAGGAAAACTGCAGCACCAGGAAAACATCAGTTTGGGAAAATAATGTGTTATAAAAGAACTTGAGCAAGAGGGAGTGCATAAATATTTTGGAACTCATAAAGGATCAACAATAAAACATTAGCAAACATGAATAAAAAGTAAGTAATACTTTAGAAGACTTAAATTAATGCTGAAAACAGCATTGACATCTAGGAACAAAATCCAAGCTATAAACCAGTTTCCTCTTCATGTCCTAACTTACATTTTTGTTGTGATTGACTGGCCCCAAAATGTGTTGGATAAATTAGACAGGAAAACAAGAGGGATGCCTCATGCTCACCAAATGATTTATGAAAATCAGTGCATACCAAGATTATATATTCCCTGTTCCGAAGGAGGAATGGGCCTCCTTGAAATTGATTACATGTACAGATCTGCAATCATGAGACTCCACACATATCTACTGACCTCACAAGACCCAAATGTAATGAAAGTTTTGAAACATGAGGATAATAAATAAGATGACTTCTCCACTTAATCTAGCCGAAGCATACTGGTATCAAGCAGGAATGGATATCAGACCAGAAGTAGATAAAAATCACGCAGCAACTGAATGTGCCAAAAAACAAAAGAAAGAATATAAAGTGAAGGACCAGGTAAGAAAGCAAGAAATGTGGAAAATGCATAAATGTACATGCAAGTATAGAAAACTTCTAGAAAAACCTCATGTTGATCAGGAATGAATGCAAGAATGGTTAGGGGGAGGCAAATTCAAACCAAGATATGAAAGGTTAATTGTGGTGGCCCAAGATAGTGGGCTACATGCACATTGGCTTACAAAGTCCATTGAACATGTGGGAGAAACAGACAAATGTAGGTTTTGTAAAACCAAATTGGAAACAGTCACACACCTCATTGCTGATTGTGACATACTAATGGCGGAAGGACTGTATACTGAAAGGCATAATAATGTGTCAACACTGTTGCACTGGGGATTGTGCAAACATTATGGTACTGAAGTGGCTGAAAAACACTGGAAACATGAGCCTCAAGGCATCATAGAAAATGATGAAGTTTATATCACATGGAATCACCAATTGCCAACAGTTCAAAAGATAGATGATAGAAAACTGAATATAGTGGTCTATGAAAAGAAGACAAAAGTAGCATTGATCATTGAAATTGCCACACCCAGTGACTACAGTGTCTTGCATACAGAGAGACACAAAGTCATAAAATGTCAGGATCTGCAGGCAGAAATGAGAGCAATGTGGAAGAAAGATACCCAGACAGTTCCAATAGTGGAAACAGCAATGGGTCTTATAAAAAAGAATCAACAATCGTATTTGGATATGTTACCAATCCATGTAACTGTATGGATTGCAGGAGTCATTACTGGGCACATTGCAGGTGCTGTGAAGAGCACTTTTTTGACTGACATCAAAGATTGAAACAATACTAATTTCATGAACTTTAATCATACTTTGACCTAGAAATGGGGTCAATTCTCGTCATGGTGTTAGAAACACAAAAGATTTGGTGAAATTAAAAAGTGCTGAGCACTGTTTACCTTCATGGAGCATGTTTGCATGTTTGTGTGGCACCTGCAGTGCTCAGCAAGGAAGGCAATTCAAAAAAAGAAAAATTGTCTGAGAAAGGTAATTATATCTTAATTACTGATGACCCCTGTTTCACTTAAACTAGGACCACTAACAGTCCTTAATGATATACTTGGCAGGTGGAATGCATCATAGGTAGCCAATCACACATGCTGCACCTACAGCAGAGCACTATAAAGGTTGCATACACCCTACAATCTGATTTTACCCCCATACTCTGCACCAGTGGAGTACACACGTGGGACTTTTAACTGAAGGAATGCTAGAGGCTGCTGCAGGTCTGCTACATATGTGTGTGCTAGATGCTGAGGTCAATGCTACTGCTGATAGTAGGCCTAGACTGAGAAGGAGAAGAGTGTTCAGGCCCAGGGTAACCTTCCAGGAGCTACGTGAGCTGGAGATTGTAGAGCGCTACTAGGTGGACAGGGACATACTACAAGAACTCACTGAGCTCTGCTGACCCCAACTCAGACCAAGAGCCAACAGAGGAAAACCCATCCCTTTGGAAACAAAGGTATGTGTAGCTCTTAGGATACTAGCTACAAGTACTTTCACTGTACCCATACAACTGCTGTAACAGTAAATCGGCAATGATATATCAGCAGACCAGCCAATTACAGGGATGTGACATAGAACCTGGCCACACTTTCTATGCCTCACTTAACGCAGGGGTGACAGTGTATGTCTGTATGCTGTTGATTGTGTGATGAATGACGCATCCCTGTCTGGCAGCCTGCGTGGCTCATTAGGCTGGGGAGATTAGTATGGGTGATAGTGCTGATGGTTTGAATCTGCCAATATCTACATCTTTTGCATGTGAGGTAGTCATATGGTGGTGTCCCCACAGACTGTTATACCGCTTAATCTGTTACTGCATGAAAGCTGGACAAAGAAAGAGAGAATGGGGGGACAGAGGGCCAAAACTGCAGACAGACATTCAGATGCTCTGATTTACCTAGAAGGTGGCTAGTATGAAAGCTAGTTGCATCAGTACAGCATATCTGAAGGATATAAAGTCCAACACTCAAATGTTTGTCTGTAGTTAATACTATTCGCTGACTGCCTTATACAACATTTTACTGGAATACCACAAATGTATGAGGAACAGGGCAGACATATGGGATGAAGTGCTGGACATTATGAAAAAACATGTACAGATCGCATCTCAGCTGTATAGATGTTTGCCTCATATATTTGGTCCATTGTTCATAAAATTGTGTTTTTCTGGCAAATTAGTGGCAAATCATTAAAGACTGAAGTTACAAAATAATGACAAGTATTTTAATTTCAGACATCATACCCTTCAGAAAATTCATGCTAAAGTAAAACCTGTTATTCTATCACCTTTCTAAGTTTGCAAGTACAATATTTTAAAAAAATTGTCCCTATTTTTGGGCCTTTGTCCCACTTTTATTAATGACTTTGTCCAGATTTCCTGCTGTAAGTAGTTGAGAGGTATGGTGAGAGATATGCAGATTGTCACCCTGTATGAGGTGTTACATCATGTACCCCAGTCACATTTTAAATGCAGCACACAGCTGGGGAGTGCTGTGGACAATGTTATGGAAGTTTTGTACTGTGGAAACAGGTGTAGCTGCCAATGTCTGTAGAACACAAAATCCTGGCCTGTAGAGCAGGTAGCTCTGGCTTGGAGTCACCTTGTAAGTACTGACAGTCCCACTGGGCATGATTTAACACTTAGCTAATTTGAGTGCAATTCTGTTGCCTTTTCCTCAGAAAGACCTGCTATGTGGAAATATGTCTGTACATACAGACAACTACCTCTACATATCTGTCTGACATGCTTAGTGTATCTATCAGTATGTACCCTATATACATATAATACTGATATATATATATATATATATATATATATATATATATATATATATATATATATATATATATGGGTTCATGTCATTTGATCGACAGTTCATTTGATCGACAGTTCATTTGGTCGACAGTTCATTTGATCGACAAGCATTTTAGGTGGGGGGCTTCACCCCAATGTGGGGCTGTGCCCCACACCCCCTAACTATATATATCAACTCCAGGGTCGCACAACATTGGGGAAGGGGGCAAATGCTTGTCGATCAAATGAACTGTGGACCAAATGAACTGTCGATCAAATGAACTGTCGATCAAATGACATGAACCCATATATATATATATATATATATATATATATATATATATATATATATATGTGTGTGTGCTGTGCTGCCATGCCATCCTGTGCCACTGTATTACCACCATGTGTCCATAGTGTATGCCCTCAGACTCCTGGAACAGAAACATACACAAGTCCGTAACACAACTCTCATTCTGTAACACTACCACCAGTCCAACATCATGCAACAAAGTTGCACAAAGTGTGATGTGTAGACATGGCACATGAAAGCATACAGTGCCTGTAGTGGTCCACAAGTGGCATGACAAAACAATACTGAACTACACAAGTAAGTGATATAGACACCCTGTGTATCAGAGACATGTATTTGTTAAAAAGTTGCTTTATCTGTACATGCTATTGCACTTACTCCTAGTGCTACATTACAGTTTCTTTTTAGGAGTGTTTTCTGTTCTGCTTACAGGGCTTAACTGTGTTTGCTAATATTTGCTACTTCTGTACAACCTACTGCATTTACTTTTAGTGCTCTGCTTTCATGACTCAGTCAACTGGGAATACTGTTATTGCTACACTGGTTATTTCTTCTCTGTATTATACCTCACTCAAATCTCTGTTTATCTAGGGTTTTGCTAGGTCTGGTCTCTCATGTCTTTATTTACTTTCCTGGTATGTGTTCCCCCTTATGTCTTGCAGTTTCTCCCGACGGGTTAAACACTCTGTAGCCATCCACTGCCCAACAGACTCGCCCAGCAAAATACCTTGTGAAAGAGTGTAAATCTGCTTCAGTTACCTGCCTGAAGCAGCTCCAAAACCAAACTAAAAAGTACAGCTTTCTAAACTGTTGCAGTTTATCCACACTCCAAATCTGTTTTTTTTTAAACTATCTGCTTTTAGAAAAGTAAACTGCTCCTTATTTAAGGTATTATTACAGGGCAGATGAGCATACGCACAGGTTATTTTTTTCTGGCTGTAGTAACTTACATTGGCCACCAGGCGGCAACACAATGCCAGCAGTCTACCACTGCACTACAGGGAAGCAGATATACTGAATTTACCCCAATCTGCTTGTTCTTTCCTGCTATCCCTGATTAGAACTCACTGATTGTCTCTGTAGTCTCGTGGTGGCTGAGACCAGCTCCATTCCCCTAGCTACACTCAGCTCACTCCACTTCCCTACCCTGCCCCCAATTCACACCCACCCCCACTACTTCTACATTTATTCTAACCCCCAATCACCTGACCACTACCTATAGCCACTCACCTGCAACCCCCCCTAACCACACCCCTAATTTACCACTTGCATCCAAATACCACAAAACCCAAATTATGCAGGCCTTACTTTCATCTCTCCTACTAACCCTCACAACTCTAACCTACATTACATCCTTACACACAAACACACCACTACCACACACCACCTACCATACAACACATACATTCACACCTGTTATTACACACACAAGCTTTCCTATAGCCCCCTCTTTATTTAGTGACAACACAATACTATTTTTACATAACAAGTATGTTTCACTATTCTACACTAGAAAAATATCAAATAAACTCCACATAGATATTCTACAAACTACCAAGCTTCAACTTTCATCAAAGAAATACCTCCTTACCTCGGGGGATATTCACCCAAATCCAAGGCCAAGCAACATTATACCCCCAAACAAACACACTGCAGATCTACTCATCATCAATCTTAACTCTCGCAGTATATCAAACAAACTTCCTCACTTACACGCATTAATAACTCACTACTCCCCCAACAAAAACAGAGACATGGCTAAAACCCAGCACACAGAATGAAGAAATTCTCTCTCCAGGATATAATATCCTACGGCTAGATAGAACGGGAAAGAAGGGTGGGGGCATTGCATTCGTCTATAAAAATACAGTTTCTCTCCAACCTCTACTAACTCCTCTACCAAAATTTAATACTGCTGAGATCATAGGCTCTGTCCTACTGTTAAATTAGAAAAAGAGCATCAATATTATCTGTGCATATATCCCTCTAGGTAATAAAGCTCCAAAAATTGAGGACACTCTACAATGGTCAAAAGATACTCTCCCATAGGAAACTATTTTATCAGTGACCTAAACACTGACTGGCTAGCCTGTAACTCTACAAACCCCACTAACCACATCAACCTGTATGGATTTTCTCAACTCATTCAAGAACCAACTAGAGTAGACAAAAATCCCATAAGGAATCTATACTAGATTGGACATTAGTAAATTACCCTGAACATAATTACCAAGTAGGTAGTCTATCTGATGGACTTAGTGACCATCTCCCTACTTTCCTCCTATGAAAACATAATAACTTACCCAAATCTACAGTCTATAGACAAGTCAGAAACAATCACAATGTTAACCCTCTAGGTCTCAACACTATATTAAACAAATTTTACTGGGAATCAATATGCAGCCTTAACCTAGACCAAGTAGTGGACTATTTTAATAGTACTCTTATTAACATCCTTGATTCAGTTGACCCAGTAAGAAAAATTACAGCTAAGCAACATTATGTTCCCTGGCTTACTAAATCCAATAGAGCCCTATTAAAAACAGAGACAAGGCATGGAAAACCTGGAAGAAAGATAACACTAGTCTATCCAAACAAAACTATCAACACCTTAGGAATCAGGTCAAAAAACAAACAAAGCTTGATAAACAGAACTACTTTCTAGATACACAAAATAAACACTCCAATAACCCCCCAAAAGGTCTGGCATGCAAAAAAACTCCCTACAAAAACCTGGTAAAACCTCCAAACCGGCTCCCACCTCCACCTCTAAAAAGCCTCCCAATTTAATCACCACTTTACTGAATCCATTAAATCACTATCAACTCAACTTTCCAAAAAAGCTACTCATCCATACCAACAACTCCTAACAACTCATCTCCCTTTACACTTTCTCCTGTCCCAACCTCAACAATAAAAAAATACCTCTTAAAACTTAAACTCACTACTCCTGCAGCAGATGGTATCCCTGCTCATTTCCTAAAAATGGCTGCTGACTCTCTATCCTACCCATTCTCAATCTTAATCAACCGCTCCATACAAGAATCCCACATCTCTCAACTATGGAAAATCTCTTACGTTATTCCCCTTCATAAGGTTGGGAATTCCTATGATTTCTCTATCACCCTATAGCCATTCTGTCTCCTTTATCAAAGATACTTAAGAAATGCATACACTCTCAGGTCATGCATTTCCTAGACTCTAACAATCTCTTCTCTTCTACACAATATGGTTTCTGCCCACACCACAGCACAACTTCAGCCCTTCTCTCTTTTACAAACCTGGTTAACCAACATAGAAATAACAGATTTGTATCTGCTATATTCCTGGACCTCTCCAAATCATTTGACATGGTTTCCCACTCCATTCTAATAGATACTCTTACCTCTCTATCCTTTGCTCCTAACACTTTTGCAAGGTTTAAAAACTATCAGACCAACAATAAGCTGTCCAGTGGCAAGGAGTTATATCATCTTTACTCCCAACTACCATTGGTGTACCTCAAGGTTCCATACTCGGTCCACCCCTCTTTTCTATCTTTACCAATAATCTACATACCTCTACCCTACAGGCTTCACTCATACAGTGTGTAGATGATTCCACCCTGATCTGCTCTGCCCCAAATCTCACCACCCTAAAGCATCTTGCCCAGGAATCTTTTACCTCAGTAGAAAGGTGGATCACAGATATTCAACTTATCTTAAATCTCAACAAAGCTAAACTACTTCTATTTACCCCAAACAAATCAAAAACCACTCCACTCTCATTCTGTATCTCCTCCAATAATGGAACTGTCATTTCACCCTCTCCCCACACCAAGCTCCTTGGCATCAAAATAGATAACAACCTACACTTTGACATCCATATCTCTCAAACTATTAAAAAGGTACACAAAAAATTGGGGTCCCTATTCAGACAAAAAGACTTTCTATCAGACCAAGCTCGGGTCATCCTAGCTCAAATCCACCGTCTTTCTACTCTCATGTATGCAGTACCTATTCTCGCCTATGTTAGAAAATCTGACCTGGAGAAACTTGAGTCATGTTATAACAAAATCTCCAAGTTTGCAAAAAATTCCCTCTTTAGAACACACCATTGTATAGCTCTTAGGCAACTTCAGTGGCTTGAGCTCCCACAATTATTAACCTACCAACAAGTAGTCATAGCTTATAACAACCTAAAATATGCTGAAAAAACTCCATCCCTTAGGGAACTACTGACTAACTACATTCCAAATTGACCACTCCGCTCTGCCAACAAATCACTCCTCTCTATTTCCACATCCAACAACATAGCAGGTAAAGCTCTATTTTCTCACAGTATAGCAAAAAGTTTGAATAATCTCCCTCCCTCAGTGACTTCTGCATCTAATACTAAACAATTCAAAAACTCCCTTAAGGCTCATCTTATTAGCTCTTGGCTATGCCCATGTGTTATGTAATCCTAGTGTATGCTACCACCATCTTTCTCTCTTCTCTCCAGTTATCAGACCCTTGAAGTAAATGGTATCCCTTGACATTTAGAAATGCTGTTGTGATCTCTGTCTGTATACTTTGATGATTTACTTAATGTTTACTTGTATATATATTGCTGATATGATCTTTTTTTGTGTACTGTTCTATTATGCGCAAAATACTGCTCAATCTTCTTCTTCTTTCGGCAGCTCCCATTAGGGGTTTGCCACAGCAGATCAACTGTTTCCATTTCTTCCTGTCCTCTGCATCTTGCTCTGTCACACCAACCACCTGCATGTCCTCTCGCACCACATCCATAAACCTTATCATAAGCCTTCCTCTTTTCCTGTTACCTGGCAACTTCATCCTTAGCATCTTTTTCCCAGTATACTCTGCATCCCTCCTGAGCACATGTCCAAACTAACATAATCTTGCCTCTCAGGCTTTGTCTCCAAACCTTCCAACCTGGGCTGACCCTCTAATATACTTATTCCTAATCCTGTCCATCCTTGTCACACTCAGTGCAAATCTTAACATTTTCAACTCTGCCATGTCAAGCTCTGACTCCTGCCTTTTTGTCAATGCCACTGTCTCCAACCCATATAACATAGCTGGTCTCACTACCCTCTTGTAGACCTTCCCTTTCACTCTTACTGGTACTCGTCTGTCACAAATCACTCCTGACACTCTTCTCCACCCACTTCATCCTGCCTGTACTCTCTTCTTCACCTCTCTTCCACACTCACCATTACTCTGATCTGCTGATCCCAAGTATTTAAACTCATTCACCTTTGCCACCTCTACTCCCTATATCCTCACCATTCCTCTATCCTCCCTCTCATTCACACACATATATTCTGTCATTCCTCTTCTCTCTAGAGCATATCTCCACCTCTCCAGGGTCTCCTCCACCTGTTCCCTACTCTCACTACAGATCACAGTGTCATTTGCAAACATCATAGTCCACGGGGACACCTGTCTGATCTCGTCTGTCAATCTGTCCATCACCATTACAAATAAGAAAGGGCTCAGAGCTGATCCTAGATGTAATCCCACCTCCACCTTAAATGCATCCATCACTCCCACTGCAGACCTCACTGCTATCACACTACCTTCGTACATATCCTGTACCACTTTTACATACTTCTCTGACACTCCCGACTTCCTCATACAATACCACAACTCCTCTATAGGCATCCTGTCATATGCTTTCTCTAAATCCACAAAGACACAATGCAACTCCTTCTGACCTTCTCTGTACTTCTCCATCAACACTCTCAGAGCAAACATTGCAGCTGTAGTGCTCTTTCCTGGCATGAAACCATAGTGCTGATCACTAATCATCGCCTCCCTTCTTAACCTAGCTTCCACTATTCTTTCCCATAACTTTATGCTGTGACTGATCAATTTAATTCTTCTGTAGTTACTACAGCTCTGCACATCACCCAAATTCTTAAAAATCAGTACCAAAACACTTTTTCTCCATTCCTCAGGCATCCTCTCACATTCCAAGATTTCATTAAACAATCTAGTTAAAAACTCCACTGCCATTTCACATAAACACCTCCATGCTTCCACAGGTATGTCATCTGGACCAACAGCCTTTCCGTTCTTCATCCTCTTCATAGCTATCCTTACTTCCTCCTTGCTAATCCACTGCATGTCATGATTCACTATCTGCACATCATCCAACCTTCTCTCCCTCTCATTCTCTTCATTCATCAACCCCTCAAAGTACTCTTTCCATCTGTTAAACACACTCTCCTCGCTTATGAGTACGTTTCCCTCATTATCCTTTATCACCCTTATCTGCTGCACATCTTTACTAGCTCAATAACAAAGTCTTTACTTTACATTATATATTATTATCATTGTTTGTTGTATTAATTAAGTGGAGCTTTTCTCCGCGGGCCTCCGCTGTAAATGGACCTTATCCAGTTGGACCATCCCATTTAACAATTGTAAAATAAATAAAAATAAATAAATAAAATAAATAAAATAAAATAGTTGCATTACCCTGGATTGATGGCAGGGATGTGGCACAGTTATCATTACATGCACAGGGTGTAGTGTGGGGGTGCCAGAGACTTAGGCTGTGCCAAACAGTCAACAGCATGTGTGTGAGTCAGGAGGGGTGTGGATTAGATGGGCCATGGACATGTGTCATGTGTATCTGTAGGCGAGCTGCATGTGACAGTGGTGTTTGAGTGTGTGCGTGTACACAGTCAAGCCCAGTGCTAGCCTTATGCATATGTATGTTGGACAGCTGAAAACTGTACATGATAGAGTGGACAGTTCACCATCTCCAGACACGAACATGGAAATTGGCATTGCCAGGAGCAGCACTGGCACCACCTTGCCCACGGTCAGATATGGTGCTAGTACCTGACAGTGACTGTAAAATGCTGGGGCTTTGTCCCCCACAGGACTGCCCAGGACCACATGCCCATGGCCTGTCATGTCATGGTGTGAAGAGCACACTTCCCTCTGTAGTGCTGGAGATGGTGCCACTACAGGAGCATTGCTGTGCATGGCCATGTGGACTCTCAGCAGATGGTGTTGCTGCCTTATATCCACATGTCTGATGCCAAACTCCAATCACATGTTCCAGCACAATGTGTGGTCAAAGACAGACACTGTCTCAGCCCACCATCTGTCCACTGCATTAGTGGATCATTCCATGGTGTCCTCAATGCAGTGGAGGCAGTCACAGATGTCAGACTGTGCTGCATCCATAACCATAAGCATCTGTCTGATGTTTTGTTCAGAATGTGCCTGTGCCTCCATGAACATCAGAAACATACACTGAGTGACCCGTGATGTGATACCTGTGACAATTGGTGGATGGACAGCAGTCCTATGAGCACCCCTGTCAATCTGCCTCTGTAGGACCTCACCAGCTCTCTGGCTATGGCTAGTGTCTGCACTCACTGATGCCATAGTTGGCACACTGTCCTGTTCAATGTCACCACCTACTGACTGTCCAATATCTGTGGCCTCTGGGGACTGGGTATGTGGGGGCATACTGACTATGTGCAGTGAGAATGGGGGCAGAAGAGAGATGTCAACCTCTGGGACAGATTCAGCCCCTGACAACCTCACCTGTGCCTCATTATAGCTTCCATCATCATCAGAGTCAAATGAGACTCCGACATCAGGTTATGCAGGGGACAGACTCTAACCTCTCCCCAGTCACCTGTCAAAACCAAGACAAAAGCAGTACATTACTACCTGCACTTTTATATATGGTAATCCACACAGACTCATACAAATGAGGATCCACAACTGCATTACCAGTCACACATCTTCTCATCTCCTCTTCCATGCACAACAAACCTCACACCAACATTCACAGACAAATCAAGCCCTTTATAATATGCACGTCAGCCACATCCAGGTAAAGTTGCCAGTACAATCCACCTGTAAGGTAAGAAATATGACACTATATGTGATAGACCTACACATAAAAGCAGTACACCTACCTTGCAAATGATATGCCAGTACTAGTATCCCTGCCTCAGGTATGTAGCATCTCGCTGTTGTGTTTGAACAGGCAGCTTAGAGTAATTGGCTCATGTATGCTGGGCTGTGTAGCCACTCATAACTATAACTGCAGACATGTCGATGGTTGGTCAAATACACACCTGTGATTAACCAGTCTATGAACTGTAGTTATCTGTTCCAAAATGGAATATATAAATATTCTACTCTGGCTAAACACGACATTTGTACATAGGGCAATATGGCAGCCATTAACTTCCTTAGGGTATGTATGATCTGTAAAAAATATAAAGTGAACCACCAAGGTATCAAGACCGATCTCTGCTGCTCCTAGCTCGAACAGGGCACAATCCACACGATGATACTGTTAGTGATACTGTTAGTATTCCTCTACCATACTAACGTGTCGAAACACTATTGCAAACACTATTTGCAAAAGGTTTTGCAAAAAACTTTTGTTCACCAAGGCACAACTGCTTTCTGTACAACGATGCAAAATAACAACACAGGTTTAGCGCTTTCATCTGTGCATGACAGACTTCCTCAGAACCTTATAACACAATTCTGATGCTTTAGAGACTTATTCTCATTTGCATGTAAGGTTATAGCTGAAAAAGGGATTCTGTGTCCAGTGTACTTACCATCTTGAGAAAATGGTAAGTGTGAAGTAAAAAGTAAGTACACTGGACACAGAATCCCTTTTTCAGCTATAACCTTACATGCAAATGAGAATAAGTCTCTAAAGCATCAGAATTGTGTTATAAGGTTCTGTATGTGTATGGTAGAGGAATACTAACAGTATCACTAACAGTATCATCGTGTGGATTGTGCCCTGTTCGAGCTAGGAGCAGCAGAGAGTGATCTGTAAAAAAAACTGTACCACATTTACCAGGTACAGGACCGTGGATTTGGGCCACACTTGATGGACCTATGAAAAGGTGGAGAGGTATTGTTAGCACCACCAAATGTTGCAGCACTACAAGATAATATGTGCAAATATTCACACGTAAAGTGGCTACTGTGATACTGACTATATTGCTGACATTCTGAGTATGTGTGCACAACTGTCTGCAAACCCTAACCTCCCCCAGTGCAGATAACCACCAATGTACAGGTATGTACAGCCTGCCACAATGACTGATACAGTACTACATTGGTGCACACTGTATGCCTGCCTGGACGCTCTTCTGTTGAGGATGCTGTGGTACCCACTTCTACAATGTATGGTGTGATGGATACCTGGGAGCTGTCATATGTTCCTAGGTTCCTTAGGAATTCCTCTGTGGCCAAGAGTGGTTGTTCCATCGCAGGCCCTCCACCAGTGGTGCCACAGTCCCTAACTACATCAGCTGACCTTTGTCATCAAGCATTCATCATGTCTGTGGCCCAGTGTCGGACCTGCCCATAGGTCCTGTCCTGTTGACCAATCTGATTTACATACTGCACAAGGTCTGCCCACAATGCTACCTGCTGCTTCCGGTCATGCCTCCCCCTGGACAACAAGATGTGATGGTGTTGTCTTAGTCCATCCACTATCATGTCATTCTCCACCTCTGAGAAGGGGTCATGTCTTCAGTGGTGCATGGTTCCTGAAAGACAACAAAAGGGGAACATATTACAGGACCAGTTACATGAACACCCACTATGTAGAAATCCAGCAAACCCTTAACGAACTGCACTATCCATTGCTCCCTCACACATCATGCCCCACAGTCTGGCAACACTCTACATGTGTGGATACCACCAAGATAGTAGCAATGTCCCTGTGTGCTGTGACAGATTCTGCTGTATGTTCCAACACCCAGTACTGCAGTGTACTGTGATTTTTTCCCCTATGGGCAAACTCCCACTAATATGTCATATGGCCACTGCCAGACAATTAACAGTGTGCTATTACAACTGTATGGGGACAGTCCAGCAACACTAGTGTGCCACAATGACAGAAAACAATGCCAACCTGCTGTAGTATATGTTCCCTGTAGGCATCATACCTCTCAACTATACAAATGCTTGCAGAATATCAGGATGTTTGCCTCATAGTTTTGGTCATTTACACACAAACTTGCAGATCTCTGACAAATATGTATACACTGTTGCTGGGCTTTGGCCTTTGTCCCCCCATAAATTATGGCTTTGTCCTGGTTTCATGCTTTAAGAGGTTAAACAGAGACGTAGCCAGAGTAAATCAGGGACATTCAGGGATACTTTTAACATGTTAGAACTATGTATGTGAGACAGTGACTGAATGAGGGAGGTGAAGTACAGTACATCATTTGACGTTACAAGAGTGTACACCCTTACTCATTGTCACTATGTCTTCTATGTAATCCACTAGCACTCCTACAACAGCCAACCATTGTAGGAGGAATTGACAGGGGCAGAGCTGAGATGTGATTAAAAATCAGGGACAGTTGAGAGGCATGCATGTATGTGTAGGACAGCAGAGTATCACTGACACATCATTGCCATAGATCTAAGACAGGCTTACTGTTTTAATCTCTATTACCCATACCTCTATCCTCCCATCCACATCCTGCTATATGGATAAATCTATGACATACCTGCTGGAGTGCAATACTCATTTTTTGATCTTTGCTTGCTGGTATACTTTTTGAAATCTGCTCTCCGTGTGAGTGAAGCCTTATACAGAGCTGTTCCCCATAAGTAGCTGCTTGCCTTTTTAAGGTGCTGCTCATTTGCAGGTAATTTCTTCTGCAACAATATGTGGATGAGAATTGTTAATTGCAGCCATATCAGCTGAATTGTACTAACATTGGCCAATGACATGCTACAGCAGTGCAATATTTAAGGCCTTCATGTAGACCTGGGCCCCTTTCTTAGTTGTTAAGATGGACATCACTCAGGTGTGGAGAGTGCAACATCACAAATTGTAGGTACCATAACTGTCAACTGCATAGCTTTATGGAGTTTGTCCACAGTTTTGCCTCATATGTGTGGTCAGTGTCCCATGACATAGTGGTCATCTGGCAGTTCACTGGCAAACATTGTAGGTTGAGGTCAGTAAAGAAAGCGAGACACTTGAGTGTCAGACTTCATACCCATCAGCATATGCATGCTAATGCAATAGCTGTTAATCTATCAACCTACTATCATTGTAGGGGCAAATCATTACACATGTCCCTATCTGTGGGCCTTAGACCCTATTACATCTGGCTGTGTCTGGTATGGTATGGTATGTATGGTAGGACTGTAGCAGCTACCTTTATATACAGCTGTGTATGCTACAAGCTGCAGCTACTGCTGCAATCTAGTGTACATAGGGGGAGTGTGGACACTTTTGTGGACAGCAAGCTGTATGTGTAACTGTGGCAGCTGTGGCAGCCCTGTCATTACAGCAGAGCCAGGGTAAGGGTACCCTGTACAGTCCAATCGAGGCACATGATTAAGGTTCATCTGTTATGCAACAGTGCCAATAACAGAGTAGTAGGCTGCATATAGTTAGGCAATATGGATATGTGTAGCGTGTCCCTACCTGCAGGCCTCTGACTTGCAAAAGTGGGTAGCTGTTCATTAACTAGCAGTAACCTGTGCATATTAGGATTGCATGACTCAGTCATTACTTGCTGTCTTCACAATAATGTAATCAAACTGCCAGACAAAACTAGATTTGAACCCAGGACTGTGTGTGGCAAAATGTACTGCATGCAAGGCATGCAACAGACTGTGCCACTGAGTCACTGCCAAAGCACATGCATTTGCAAGATATATTTGCACATATACAGGCTGTGTAAAACATGTCTACATCCATCAGTATGTGCATGGCTTTATATGGCTGTATTTCTGCACCAGGGTCCCAGTTCTATATGTACTTTGTTATTGCAGATTTCGCAGGTGTTTTTTTCACAAGTTGCTGATAAATGGTCACATATACCTGCTATCACAGGCCTCATTTACATCCATTATTAAGTCTTTGGCTGTCTACTGGTGTATTATTTCACCAAATTTCAAGGTACACTCCCATGTTTCCCATTAGTTTTTATTTCATTTACATGTCTGATGACTGTAAATGGCAATCAGTATGTTTTGCTAGAAACACCTATTGTACCTCTTTTCTGTGTGGTGTGGCGGGTTAATGCAGTGGGCTGCAGGTGAGAGGGTCTTGGTTCGAAACTTGGCAGATGTGTTCATTTTGTACATGTGTCTGACAATGTAATAAACACATTTAATCATTAAATCTCATTTAAGCTTAGCTAAGTGAAGTGGTCTGGCTTCGCTTAACTCTGTGCAAACTCACGCTAAAAAAATAAAGAAAAGAAAAAGGGGTTGATAGGAAAGTGATGAAATGGGTTCAACCATGGGGAAAAACATAATGAAAGGCAGTTAGGGATGTACAGGAAGGGTGTAGTAAAGGTCCATAGCTATCCATATCTTATACAGCAACAGCAGTGCATTTTGACAGATTCTGTAAATTAATTTGGACTCTCAAACCCCAGACAGAGCAGTGAGGACAACATAACTGTGTTGTCAAGCCAATTATACCATATTAGTAGTAAACAGTGGACACCTGTGCGACATGGAGAGCTATGTATGAGGCAGTATTTTTTTTTTGGGACAGATGACCAGTCTTTTATTTTTTTTAAAGTGAGAGTGGAATGTAGGTGAAGGGACACAGGTCATGTAGGTAGGTAAGTTGGGTAGGACAGGATGCATTTGCAGACAGATTAGACAGACAAGGCAGCAGACAGGGGAGGTGCATGACACATGAGGGGGATAAACACCTTGGATGTGGAGGGTGTTGTGGAACCAAGTCCCACATGCCTCCAGACGGCAACAGAGTGACTCATGTCCCCACCTATGGGTCAGTTGACACTGCTCCTTCATTACCCCAAGGGTTACTATGCTGAAGGCTAGGCGCCAGGGTGAGCCTGCCCCAGTCTGGCATAGGCGTTGTTCATAGCTCTGATGAACAATTCTGCATACCATAACCAGCAGTTGATCCTTGGTCACTGCAGCCCCTCTGCCAACTCTCCCATGGGGAGGCTGGGCCCCAACCCCTGAGGCAGTTCCACCCAACGCTGCAGGTTGTGCAGAGTTAGCAGAGGGGGCACCAATGGCCTGAGTCCCAGATGTGATAAGACCTGGTGCCACAGCTAGTTGAGGCAAGGTAGGCAGATCACCAGGAACCAGCCTACCCCAACACGATGTGGTAATGGAGGTATAGCAATAAGGATAGGTTATTTATTAAGAAAACATTGTTAGTAATAAAAGAATGGCAGAACATCAGAAATAATGCATTTACATATAAATGCAAATTATGTGAAACACAACAATAAATAACAGAACAGTCAGTATAACAGCATGCCAGTAACAGTTACAGCATAAGGCCAACAAAATAGGTCATTTAACAAGATATGTTAATGTACATCCAGTATAATACATAACAATAATAACACATGCCCTCATAAACAGTTAATTTAACAACATATGTTAATAGCAAACCATAACCAATGAATAACAGTAATAAGTATATGAAGATAGGGGTGGGGAGAGAGAGAAAATCAGTGCATTAACAACAGTGCAGCTTACTTCCTTGACAACAGTACTACTACTATCTACTCTATGGGTCTGTATTTTCTTTATGTTTACAGTGAGCACAAGTCTCCTGTAGCATGTACATACCTCTCAAGCTATATCCATGGGACATTATGGGCCAAACGGTAACAACTGCGGGTACACACCTACACAGAGCACTTGCACATCAGGTGGACCTATATAACTACCAAGGTGTTCTGTGGGCTGAAATGATCATTTTAAACCTAGGTACTCATTGGCATGGTATACCTGTAATAGGCAGATTACCCACTATTAATTACATAACGTGAAATTGTGACACTTGAGAGACATGTATGTGTACAGTACAGTCACTAAACAGCAGTCATGCCTTGATTGGCAGACATGGGAATAGAACCCAATAACAGTGACTGCAATTACACAATGTTTAACAGACAATCCTGGCATACAGCTATACCAAGATTACACATATTATTTCTGACTGCATATTGCTGAGTTTACACATTCCTGCTAATGATTTTAACACTCTGGGAAGTCTAAACACAGAATTATCTACTCATAATATGGACTACCTCACCCATTTACCTGTAGTCCCTGAGGAGAGAGAATTTGTGAGCATTACACAACTGCCACTGTAATATTTATTGCTACCTAGCACTGGATTCAAACCCTAGTCTGTGTGTGGAAAACTGTGTATATACAGATCATTTAACAAACTGAGCTACTGAGTCACTGCTGATTCCTGACCAACCAATATTTGCCTAGAGTTTACCTGGAACAAAACTATGACCTGGTAGTGCTACTACAGTATTATACTAGACTGCGGTGACAGTAGAACACACATGCATGAAATACAAGAATAACGCAGATAGAAGGTACTCTATATATCAGTCTAACAATGCTGGAGTACACACTTTATGGTTAATGGGTTGAAATATCTTTGAAGTCATCGAACAATATAAGATCATGGAGTGGGCTACCTCACCAGTATACTTTGCTTATCTAATGTTTGTGAATGACAGAACATCATGTGAACAATATTGGCCTAGAGGCAGCCTTGAATAGTACTATATGTGTTAGACAATTCAATTGGCAGACATTACATTTGCATTCTACAGCTATTACAGTGTTATGCTTGGCTGCAGCACCTTACCTTACAGCCTGAATGTATAGAGCTCTAGTGCAATGGTTACAAAAAGACTGTCTTGATGTACACCATTTTCCTTGGTGTAACTGGTATTGATTCATGTTTTATTGCAGAACAGTTGGCATTATTTATGTCTTGCAATATAGCTCTAATTCCACATTTATTGCACTACAGACTTTATTGTGTATACTTTAATGCAGTTACAGGTATTGATTTTGTTTTTTTCTTACACAAGAGTTGGCATTATTCATTTCTTTCAAAACAGCTCTAATTCCACATTTAATGCACTAAAGGCTTTTGTAGTATATACTTTAATGCAGTTACAGGTATTGTTTTGTGTTTTTATTGCACAACAGTTGGCATTTCTCATTTCTTTCAAAACAGCTCTAAATCCACAATTATTGAACTGCAGACTTTATTGTATATACTTTAATGCAGTTAATGCTTTTCCCTTCCTTGCTTATATCACTACACTTAGCATAATACATCCATACTCTCCACACTCAGAATGCAACTTGGCCAGGCGTCTGGCATGCAACTCGACATTGTGAGCCGTCTCCTCTGCAACTGTTGAGAGAGAAGCACACCATTATGCATACCAGTTTTGCAGACATTCAGATTAGATATTGGTGAAACAGAGGTAAAGTTACTTACATACTTGTAGGGCATTCCCTACCCGATCTTCTTGGACCCAGGTGTCCAAGATATCCTTCTTTCTTTGTTTCAGGTCATCATGATGGTGATGACACTGCTCACCTGTGCGGGGGATACCAGTAACACTGGTGAGTGCTCTGGCCATTCAGTCCCAGGCCTCCACCTTGCACTCTAAGCCCCAGAAACCTCCCTGCAGCTGCCGGTCTTTATGTTTTTTTACTAGGAGTCCAACCATTACCCTGGACTCCAGAATTCCCCAATGCTGCACCCGAAAATGTGGACCTTCACCAGCACCTGCCATAGTACTCTTCAGAGACAGAACTCCAATGAATTCTGCTGTATTCCCATGTATTGAGGTTAATATAGGGTGTTTTCCCACCCTTACACATCATTGGGCAACAGTCAAAAAAGCACCATGTCACTTAGCACCATGTATACCAGTGCAGCTGAGCTGAGAAGCACAAAACATGCATCACCAAAGACTTAGCGAAGCTTAGCAATGCACATACCAGCCAAACAGGGCATAAACATTGTCAGCCATTATCATGTTTATGTGATGCTTAGCAGGTCTTAGCAGAGCACAGCAGAGCTATATTTTAAATTAATCTGCAAAATGTGTATTTTAAAATGAAATACTTATTTACCTTCCATGTATGCAAACCCTGGATCCACTACATCTGGAGCCACAACTCTACCCATTAAGCATTGTGGATATTCAGACATCAGGTGTACCTTTACATATAGCAGTAAGCTACCTATATGCAGTGCTGAGCACTACTCTGTGCAGTGCGAACACACTCAGATACGCTTAAATATACATTTAAATAAATAAGTAAATACATACAATTTCTATTTTTAGATATCTGGACATTGTCTGGGCACTGCATAACAATGCTGTGCTCTGCACTGTGCTGCACAAACATGTTTTTTATTTAAAAAATTAAAAATTAACATAAGTCTAATGAACAATCCTAGGAGTCGCTTACTCATCTACAAACACAATTACCACTACACCTCTCCCTACAATGATTCAATACCCATGTTCCTCAGCTCTCCTTCCACAACAGGCCGTCATTAATATGCATGGTGCACTGCCGAGGCAGAACCATGTACACGAACACGGTAACAGTCTGTGTAGGCTCTAGACTGTGCCTACATGGATTTTATTAAATCCTGGGGAGTATTTAAGTAGTAATAAATAAAAGTATAGTTATAAATCTGAGTTACTGAGTAAAAGAAAGGATTAAAATAAATTATGGGTGTGAGAATGAGTAAGAGATGAAGGTATTTTAGTAGGAAAGTAACTATGTATTAGATTGCAGACAAGGTCAAAGAGAGTAGATTATGCTTGTCTGGACACATGTGAAGGACAACAGAACAAAATCTGGTGAAGAAGTTCTTGGGCAGAAAGGAAGAATGCAAGAGGAAATGAGGGTGTCCATAAAAGAGATGGCTGGATTGCATGAGAGAATACATGTGACAGCCAGGCATGACAGTCAAAGAAGGTAAGAAAGTAGCACTGAATCAAGACAGATGGATACAGTTAACACAAACCTCCACCACCATGTAGTTCAGTCTTTGTGTTTTGGATCTCACTTTAGTGGATCCTAACATTTTAAATGGTTACTCCCTCATGAGTATACTTTCTGTAACTAACTTATTCAATGAATTCAAGCATCTTTCCTCTATACCTTCTGCCTCTAAACTATCTAACCCTTCATAGCAGACCCACTCCTTGCATACCTCAAGTCTACCTCAGATTAGTCAATTTATTTATTTATTTTATTTTACATTTGTTGACCAGGATAGTCTGACTGGATTCATGTCCATTTTCAGTGGAGGCCTTGGGAGAAAAGCTCCAAAATGTATGAAATAGTTATTTACAGTCAAGTAAAATATAAAACGTTATATACAAGAAAGTAAAGCATAAAAAGTTTAGCAGAGAAAAAAGTGATACACAATTCAGAGATCTATATTTAGACATACAGTTTTGCTTATCACAGAATATATACAACTGACAGTCAGGACAAAAGTTCATCTCTCTCAGATATTATTATAATTCTTATTACTTGTAGCAGGATGGGACTTGTAAATAGGAGTTAGGGAAGGCAGGCTTTGGGTAGACATCAGTTAGGTTTGGTACAGGGACATAGCCAGTGAGATTTAAAATAATTGGTTAGATTTTTTTTTTAAATTGACTAAGTGAGGGCATCAGGGTTAGGTCAGAAGGAAGCCTGTTCCAGATTCTGCCAACTGAATTAGCAAACAAGGATTCTCCAGATTGGTTTTTGGCTTTTGCTGTTTGAATCAGAAGTTTAGTAGAGGATCTAAGTAGCCTGGCATTTTTGTTGGGATAGATAATGTTACGGAGGGAGGGTGTTTTTTCAGGGTGGTTGATGACTTTGAAAGCTACACTAAGTTGATTGTATTTTATTAAACTAGGTAGTTCATGCCAACCTAAGAGGTTTAGGTTGTGACAGTGGTGTGTCCTGTAAGGGTTACCTGTGGCAAACCTGGAAATTTGGTTGTAGCAGCTAGAAAGTTTGTTGAGTTCCATTTTGTGGCATATAATAAAGTAGAAAGTAGATGGGTATGGGCAATTGCAGACTTAGATAGAGGGGTAAGAAAGCTTTATTCCTATATAGGGAATCTAGCTTTTTATTAATAGTATAGATAGTTTGGTTGATGTGATGTCAAACTTGAAGTTGTTGTCAATTATGACACCCAGGAGTTTGGTGTATTTATCTAGAGAGATTATAGCCCCATTGTAGAAAATGAGAGTTGGTGGGGATTTGTGAGTAGGGGAGAATAGCAATAGCTTTGTTTTATGAGGGTTTAGTAACAGTTGACAGTTTGAGAGACAATTTTCTACTATGTTAAAGGTTTTCTGGGTTAAGGATAGCAGATCTGCAGGGGTAGTGGCTGTGCAAATCAGAGTGGAGTCATCTACATATTGTATACAGGTAGCATCTGGGATAGCAGTCTGTAGGTCATTGATAAAGAGTGTGAAAAGAATGGGCCCTAAAATAGAGCCTTGAGGGACTCCTAGAGTGACAGGAAGAAGGGAGGAGAGTTTATCTTGCCATATGACTGCCTGTTGTCAACGGTCAAAGCTAAAGACCTTACACCATTACTTGATTATATCCTCCTGGATACTTCAACAGAGGCTGATGATATTTCCATTAGTTCATTTATCATTGCAGATAATATATTATTCCACCTCTTATCCATGTTTGCTACAACTGTCCTACATCCAACTTCAAACCTAACTTAAGGAAAACTGTCCAAGTCAAACGACTTTCAAAGCAATGAAGCTCAGCCAAAACCTTCCACTTTCACCTTATCTCTGTCATGACAATGGGCAGATTCTAAAAAAGATAGAATTCAAAAAACTATCCAGCTGTTTACAGTAATACAACCTCCCATCTTTAAAACAACATGGCTTCTGGTCAGAAAGGAGCATTATGACTGTTCTGTGGAGTCTGACAGATGACATAGGTTCATAGGTTCATAGGTAGGTACTAGGCTGTCGGCCCTGGGGCCTATAGAAGCCCTGCCAAAAAAGTAGGCTGGCTTTTGCCACCCAAGAAAATTATTTTCCTGTGCCATTGTCGAGCAGAGCCACAGAAGTAATCCCTGGGGTGAATTTTCTATTTCCTATTCCATCATCAAGATTTTTCATGAAGAGTTCTAATGAGGAGCTTTGTTTGATATAGATAGGTAGTTTATTCCAGAGTATGGGAATTCTCTGGGACAGGAATCTATCCCTCCGGCATGTTCTGTTTATTGTGGAGACAAGATTTATGTCCCTAGAGCGTGTAGCTTGGTGGGAATGGGATTTCTTTAAGTGGAGCATGTCCAACAGCTCTGGGTTTGACATAGCTTTGTATGTTAGGCAAAGATCACCTCTGAGTAGGTGATATGCGACAGAGTAAAGCTGGAGTTTTTTGAGATGGTCTGCATAGGGCATCTGTTTGAGGCCAGTAATCCTTTTTGTGAGGTATTTCTGCGGCCTTTCCAGTTGTTCTAGATGTCTTATGAGGTACATACCAAAAGGGGTGTTGTACTCTATAATGGGTCTAATGAGTGATGAGTAGAGGGGAACAATGACCTCTTTTTTTCTGGATGAGAAACCTTTTGTGATGAGGTATGCCACGTAGAAGAATTTCCTGACTACTGTGGCGATGTAATTATCAAAGGAGAGACTACTGTCCACCTGTGTCTCAAGGTTTCTTATCACACTTTCATTGTTAAGTATACTACCGCCTATGTTGTAGTTCATGGGTACAGAGTTTTTACCAAAGGGGATGATGATGCACTTTTTGGCATTGAGCTTGAGGCCATGGCTTTGACACCAGGCATCTGTCTCAGTGAGGCCCTTTTGTAGGATGTCCACATCGTTAGAAGTTTTGATTTTGGTTCCTAGTTTGCAGTCATCAGCGAACTTCATTAGCCAAAGACGTTCTGTGTTAGCCTGTACTTCAGAGAAGTATATACCAAACAGGAGAGGACCCAGGACTGAACCCTGTGGTACTCCACTTGTCACTGGTCTGAAGTCGGATTTGAAGTCTGCTACTTTCACAGTGTGGGTTCTGTCAATGAGCCAGTTGGCAACCCATCTTGTGACATAGGGATTTATACCTAGTTTAGTGAGTTTATCTATAATTCCAGAGTGGGGATGGTGTTGAAAGCCTTGGCAAGATCTAGATAGGCTGTGTGAACTACCTTACCCTCATCTACAGCTTTGGTGACTGTTTCAAAGAAGTCTATCAGGTTTAGGAGACATGATCTGCCTTTTACAAACCCGAACTGGGTGGGGTCCAGAGTTTGGAGATTACCAATGTCTTTGTTTATAATTTCCATGATGATATGTTCCATGGCCTTGCAGACCAGGCTCATCAGGCTAATGGGGCGGTAGTTCCTGGGGTCCGTGGTGGCTCCCCCCTTGTGGAGTGGGATAACCGTCACTGTACGCCATTCAGCAGGCAATAAGCCTGAGGTGAGGCTATGATTGAACATGGTACTTAGGTGGGGTGCCAGTTCGTTCTGTAGTTTGTGTAGAACGCAGCCTGGGATGTTGTCTGGTCCCATGGAAGCTGTGTTCTTGGCTTTGGAGAGTGTGGTTTTTACCTGTGCAGCCATGATTACAGGAACTTTGCATTCTTCCGGTATAGAGATGGGCTTTTTAAGGGGTGAGAGGGGGGTAAAGTTAGCACTGAACCTATCTGCCAGGATGTTGGCAATATCAGTTGGTTCTGTATATTTAGTGCCACTGTGCTGTAACTCAGAGCAGATCTGAGGGTTGCCATTGAGATTCTTGACATAGCTATAGAATGCTTTGTGGTTGTCTTTAGAATCAGTGGTGATTTTGTTTTTGTAACTAGCTTTGGAGGATTTTATCAGGGATTGCAGCTTCTTACTGAGGCTGACCAGGGAACTCCTCCACTCATGGGATTTTACTCTCTTTTGCAACAGTTTCTTCCTACTGTTATGCAGTTTGTTTATGGCAGGGGACCACCAGATTGGCGGTCAGAAAAAGGGCAAACTGCTTAGAGACGTACGAGACTATGAGTCTAACAAGGCTTTTCTATCCAGAGCCAATCGAAGCAGGTCTCGTAAGCGAGTTAGGTTTTACCAGGAAGACCAACATACACAGAATCGCACCTCATCAGCGTCTGCATCGGAAGGTGGCTACATCTCCACAGAAGACGAACATGGAGAAATTGATTTTCCTGGACTTCCAGTAGCCCAACAGACGGAAGCCTTTCGTCAGACTTTTCGTCAGGAACCATATCCATTCAACTCTGGTTTACAGGGACAGAAACGCCAGTGCGAATTTCCCCACAACGCCAGTTATGAAAAACATAGGACAGGGGGTTACAAACGAGGTAAACAATAATCCCCTACAAAGAGACACTTGTAGTTATGTTGTTAATTTGTCTAAATACCAGTTCAGTGATTCAGAGTTATTTGTTTTAAATTTAGGATTGAATTTCATTCCTACTGTTGTGTCTAGATTACACGGTATCCAAACAGATGTTTTTGTGTTTGGTAGGAAATTATACCTTAAATATTTCTTTAGCCAAATTAACAATGGTGAACATGATTCTATGGACGACAGCTGTTCTCTTTCTTCAGATAGTTTTTACTCTTGTGTTTCTGAAGAGTTAGTAAATGCGTATTTTAAATTTGATACCAGTAATGTACCTTCTTCTAGTCAGTTTATTCCACAAGTCTTACATGGTGAAGTCACTAATTTTGTTAAAATGGTAAACCATTTTACTGAGGTGATGTATGACAAATTTATGAAGGACAAAAATAATATAAAGTATAATATACAATACAATGATTGGAAAACTTTGATGGCATTAAGTAAACAGAACAAGATTATTTTCAAGCCAGCAGATAAAGGCAACAAAGTAGTTGTCATGGATTATTTAGATTATTTTGACATGTGTATGGAACATCTTAATGATGATAATACTTATGAAAAAGTAGACATGGATAGATATCATCTAGCTATTACAGCCTATAAAGAACTTATTCAGAAAGGATGTAGGTTAGGCTATTTTAATAGTCAAGATGTAAAAAATAAATTTCTGGTTGACAAATGCTCTATGGCCTACTTTTATTGTCTACCTAAAATACATAAAAAGTTGAACAAACCACCAGGAAGACCCATTGTCTCTGGACGATTTTATTTTCTACATAATTTGGGTATTTTCCTACATAATTATTTGTTACCATATGTTAAAGTGTTACCATCCTACATTACTGATGTATTTGAATTTTTAAAGAAAATACGTGACATACATTGGAATGACAAGATGTATTGGGTGACGGTTGACGTTAAAAGTTTGTATACCAACATTAGTCATTCCTTTGGATTAGAGTCTGTTAGATTTTTTCTGGGAGAGTCTCCATCAACAGAATTTATTATTGAATTATTATCTTTTTCTTTAAATCACAATTTTTTTGAGTTTAATAACATATTATATCGTCAAAAACAAGGTACAGCCATGGGGGCAGCTTTTGCCCCATGTATGCAAATTTGGCAATGGGTCTGTTTGAGGATGAAGTCATTTATAGACATCTATTCTTTCAAAATTATGTTAAGTATTTCAGGTACGTCGATGATTTAATTTTCCTAGTAGAAGATGGTAGATCACATGTTCAACAATTTATCGCTGACTTGAACTTAAATAGGTTTTCTTTACAATTTGATGGCCTTAGAATAGGTACCTATATGCCTTTTTTGGATATAGTTTTGGACATCATTAATGGTACCCATTTAATAACTTTGGTTAATAGAAAATTTGCGGGGGGTACACATTATGTCCACGGCATTAGTGGACATCCCCCTCATACCATTAATTCTTTGCCATACGGGGAAATGGTCAGAATTTCCCGTTTATGCAATAATAGTGAATCTTTTTATAAAGAGTTACAGTTATTATTTGATGCCTTTGTTAAGAGAGGTTATAGTATACATATGTTAACTGACAGTTATAATAAGTTTAGTGGTAATAATAATAGAACAACTGTTCCATCTCATAAAAAGGTTTACAACCATCAACAAGTGATGAATGTGGAACAACAAGAAAATGAGAGTATGTATTTTGTTACCACTTATGGTTGCTTTACGTCAGAGTTTACTAAACTTTTTTTTACAATTTTGGGAATATTTCAGTTCCCTCAATAGTGTCAACCCTTGGTTGAATGCAGATTTGAAATTTTCCTCCCGAAGAGGCAAGAATATTAAGGATTTTTTGGTAAAGAGTAGGTTTAGCTTTCCAACAGAATCGATATCATACAGTGTGAAGAAAATGGGAACACAGCAGTGTGGCAAATGCAAAACATGTCAGTTTGTTACTTCTAGTTTTGCATGTATTAATAGTATTCCTTTTGAAGTCAAAAATAATTTTAATTGTAACTCGGAGAGTGTTATCTATGCACTTAGTTGCCCCTGTGAAAAATTCTATATAGGGGAAACAAAAAGAGCGTTTAAAGTAAGACTTCTAGAACATGCAAATGACATCAAAAATAAAAAAGAAGAAAGTCCTGTTGCTATACATTTTTTGAATTTTCACAACAGTGATAGCAAGGGGCTGAAGGGATGTGTTTTAGAACAAGTCAAACATCATAATTATGAAAATATTAGTATTAAACAACGTTTGCAACATAAGGAAGCTGTGTATATTTTAAAATTCAAAACACTACATCCATTTGGTTTAAATGAAGATTTTAACTGGAAGATGTTGTTAAATTTAATGTAATTATGTAATTTAATTGATTGTTTAATTGAGCTTATTGATTAAGTATTTTAGTATATATATGGATAGAGTAGTTTGTGTTATTTGTACTCCTTGAAGGCTGTGGCCGAGACGTCAGAGAGTTTTAATAAACTACTTTTGGTGGATCCTTTCTTGTTGATTGTTTATCTGGCTTCCTTTTTTTGCAGGATAGCATCTTGGTTCTGTTTGGGATAGCACAATCCATGCAATCGTGTAAGTGCTTATAAAGTGCAGTTGTGTAGGATTCAGTAGTCATAACTGTATTGTCCATCTGCACGGGTATCATGAAGTTCACCACTTCTGTGTTAAGAAGCAAGAAGTTGGCTTTGGAGAAATTTTTTACCATGGTTTCCTTAATGGGGGTTGGGGGCAGGATGTGGATATCTAGGGTAATTAGCTTATGGTCGGATCGGACCAATAAGGTGCTGACTTCAGGTGTGGAACACCGGTCACTCATGTTGGTAATGACTAGATCTAGGATATTGTTGCCCCTGGTGGGGGTGTGGATAAGTTGATCCAGGGCATTGGAATTTATGAATTCCAGAAAGCGTTGAGTGAAGGAGTTGCTACATGAGTAGTTTTCCCAGTTAATGGTGGGGTAGTTGAAATTGCCCATTATTAGGGTTTTTGGTTGAACCCTAATATTTTCCAGTACATCAAGAAAAGAGGAGTAGAAATCC
Source organism: Protopterus annectens (assembly GCF_019279795.1). Classification (NCBI taxonomy): domain Eukaryota; kingdom Metazoa; phylum Chordata; order Ceratodontiformes; family Protopteridae; genus Protopterus; species Protopterus annectens. The sequence goes on along the minus strand of NC_056740.1, from coordinate 172,529,529 downwards.
TGAGGCATGGTGGGGGATCTGTAGCAAGCTACAATTTGGACTGCAGTTTTGCCCAGAGTTAGTTGCACTTGGATAATCTTGGCTGCATTATGCTGAGCAACTAGCCTGGAGGAGTGGATATCCTTAATGAATAATGGACATACTTCTGCCTTTGGTGTTCCAGTCCAGGTTACATGGCCGAAAAGTGTGATATGCGTTCTAACCAGGTAGTGCAGGGGTGCTCTCTGGATCCTTGAACCAGGTCTCAGTCACTGCACAGATATCAATGTTCTCCATTTTAAGGAGTGTCTCGACTGAGTGCATTTTGAGATTTAGACTTCTAGCATTGAGTAGTATCACCCTCAGTTTTTGCTTGCCTGTTCCTGTTACGATGGTGAATTTGTCATTTGAACCTTGCCTAAAAAAGGCACTATTGGGGTGGCAAGAACCTTAGCCAGTATCCAGAATCCCAGGGATGACAGGTGCAGCCATCTCTGGCAAAGCATCGTGGTCTGTCGACCAGGTCATCCCAGGCAGACAGATACTGGATCCCTTTAGAATGGCACCAGAAGCTTAGCCAATTGTTGAAGTCAATCATTTTCTCCTTGTACTGCGGCATCATTCTGGGTGATGGCAGAATGCTACTCAGGGCTAGGGTCATACCTGCCTGGGCTACAAGATCAGAGAGCTCTTCGATGTCTCTTTTCATATAGTCCAGGGAGGTATGTCTCAGGTCGTTCACACCAACATGGACAATGACAGAGTCATATTTGTACGTTTTGTGGAGTTACCTGAGTGTGTGGGTTATGTGGCGGATCCTAGTACCCGAAAGGCAGCTGACAGTAACCTTCTCCTTGTTTAGCCTGGTGAGTGGGACATCAGTGTGCCTGACTATAGAGTCACCTATGACTAGTGTGTTAGGGGCGTTGTTTTGCCTTATGGGCTGTGGTTGAGTGGCACACTGAGTCTGTGGGCTATGTGTCATTTGGATTGTGTTGTGGGGGTGGAGGTTGCTTGCATTTCTGCTTTGGAGGTCTCTGTTGCTTGAGCAGATTATTATTGAGAGCCTCCGCAAATGTTTTTGTGTTTTTATGTGCAGATTTTGGTGGTGTAGATTTAGTGAGACTATGTGATGAGTGGGTGTGGTGCAAGTGTTTACCTTCTCCTCTTGACTGTCAAGTTCAGTCTTGGTTGGAGAGAGCTTTACCTCCAGTTTGGCTAGATAAGTGCATCTCTCACAGGTTGTACTGTTGGGTGGTAGGAGGAGAGGGTTGTCTGTGTACATGAGGCAATTTTTACCTTGCCACAAGATGCCCAGATTCATCAGATAGACAGGAGAGAACACTGGGAGCTGACCCTTGGACATGCCTGAATAAAAAACTATTTTCCTCTGGATAAGTGAGGAAAGTGAGTACAAAAGCTGTTTTTATCTAAGCAAGTGAGGAAAGTTAGTACCAAAACTGTTTTCCTCTAGGTAATGAGGAAGGTTGAGTGCTGTAGTAATTAGTAGGTTATTTAGTGCTTACAACAAGTTCTGAACAAGTGCTGATCACGAATAAGCACATTCAAGTGCTAAAATTAAGAATCTGTATCTGGACTAAACTAGTTACAGGAAAGGGGGGAAACAAGTGCAAATGTGGGCTTTTAAATCAGAAAGTTGAGAGGGATGGAAAAACTTCCCAACCAGTTAATAACTACAATTTCTGGGCTAGAACCACTCCTTATGTGATAGATAGGTTACCTGGTGCTTACCACTCCCACTAATAGGCTAGAAGGCTTCCCTCCAATACAGAAAGCTTGGGGGGGGGGGGGGTCAGAAGCTCACATACCGTCCTTGATACAGCAAATCTGAATCTGGACTACACTAGTTACAGTAAAGGTCAGAAACAGGCTTAACAGCAATAAAAACAATTCAAATGCAGTGCAAGCTAGCACACTTGAGTATATAGCAATGTTAGACCAAACAGTTTAAAAAAATGCAATTAAATTAAAAATGAATAAAAACAAGTGCAGAAGGAGTCTATTAGGTAGAATGTGGTAAAGAGATGGGACTGGGGCAGTGTCCCTAATCAAATCTACAGTGGATGCAGGCAACTGCAAAAGCCTCCAAATTTAAACAACAAGACAGGAATAGAGAGGGTGGGTAGGGGAAAACCAACACTTTCAGCAGAGATCTGAAAAACTATACAGTGAAGAAAAATAACAGTGCACAACTATGAAGTCAGCCAGCAATGATATAAAATTAGTCAAACAACAATTAACAGTGCACAACTCTGAAGTGCCAGAAAAATATACTCAGCTCTGTATATCTCCAGATAGTTTGAAGAGCATTCTGTCAGGCCACAGGAAGGCTCCAGCAATTATATGCTTAATACGAGCAATGTTCAGCTTATGGGCACTATCTTCATAGACATTACTCATGCTTTTCATCTAGTAGATCACTCCATCCACCTCATCAACATTTGATATTGGAATAACCAACTCTGCAAGCAGTCTGGCTCAAAAATTTCCTCAGTAACAGAACTTTTAGGGTTAAGATAGGCTTAGCTTGATTTTAATTGTTCATTTTGATGTAATTTAAAGTTCTTCTCAAAGGAAAAAATTCAATATTGTTTTTAAATAGACAAGATTAAAAAAGTTTTTATACTTTATCCCACGGTCTGGTTCTTCTAATCGTGGATCTACTGCTTTGGTGCTTGCTGCTTTAACTTCGTTTATTATTGGTTCACGTTTTTTATCCATGGCAGAGGAAGTGGACCAAGGGGATTTTCTCGACACACCACAGTTATTAAAAATGCCGGGTGAAGATGACCCGGTGACATGTTCAGAGTTCAACAAGGTACTGGATTTACTAACCGAATTAACCGAGGCGTTGAACTGCAACAGAGGCGGGACTTCCTGTCCAATACCTGGCAATCAAGAGCAGGGTTTAGAGCAAAGAAAAACGCGTGTAACCCACGAAGTAGCTGCTCCACAACAAATACTGCGAAATTACTCAAACCAAGGACTTTTTTCAGCTAAACAAGCTGGTGCTAACTCTATGGATGTAGTTTCTTCTCAGCGTTTGTCTGAACCCGACACTCTACACAAGCAATTTAGTTTTAATGCCTGGGCGGGCCAGCAATTCTGGTTCAAGCAAGGTACTGTACCATTTGATAAAACTGGCATTGAACAGCAATTTAATAATTTAAAAGAAAGACTATATTTGTATAAAAGCAATCAACTGGAGATTAATTATTTAAAGGAATGTGTAAATGTTGAGCGGGTTCCTAAAGGCTTGCGTTGTTTTAAGTTTCCCAACAACGTGCAGCCAGGAACAGCTTATTATGACAAATTGTATAATATCATTAATAGAGCTGGGCTTCAGGTATTGGAAGTAATGATTGTGGAATACGAGGCGAAGGCTGATATTCTTCTAAAGGATTTGAGTGTTCAAAATGAAAAGTTAGTTAATGATACTAGTTTTTTATCTGTTAAGAAAAACTACGACAATGTATTTAATGAGGTAGACCAGTATTGTATGAAAATTTTGAATAGAAAGATTAACAAATTAGAAAGGGACTTAAATGAATATAAAGAAGGGTCAACTTACCCTGTGGTCGTGAAAAATAAATGGAAAGAAGACCGTAACAGGGATGGAGCTCAGGTGAACACATATAGGAATGTGTATGTACAACCCCCCACTGACCACTCAGAAGGAGTGAAAGGTTAGCTGAAAAAAGCAGAAAGAATTCACATCAGGATTTTCACTTTCCCCAGGACAGAATAGTGGGGAGGGGGGGGGGACTTTCAGCAGCAAAAGTGGAGAAAGTCATAGACCTAGACATGACTAATTTTATGGATCTTAATGATTCTAATGTGATAGTTTTGGATGAATGTGAATCTAACAAGGGGTACACATTAGTGAAAGACAAGAATTTTACAGTATATAATTTTACTGAGATTGAAATCAAGAAGGAGTTTTTTGACTTGTTTATTAAAGGTTTGCATTTCATTCATGCGCGTCCTTCTGAGTTAGCAGAAGCTTTAATAGACTTGAAGTTATTTATAAGGCAGCTAATTTTAATTTTGAATTTCCATGGACAGCCCTGTTCAAAAAACACATTAGTCAGAATGAGTACCTTTAATCCCCCAACCCACCCATCTCTGAAAGTGTTTGAAGAGATGGTAAGTAAAGAAATAAGAAAGATTATTTCTACGAAATTAGATAAAGCACCATCTAACATGGGGCTAGAAGAAACTGCATTTATACAACTACTTAGGAAAGAAAAGTGTAGAACTATGAAGCCAGACAAAGGAGGAGGGCTGGTTTTGATGTACATGCAGGATTATGAAATGCATTTGTTTAACATGTTACAGGATTCTGAGAAATATGAATTGCTTTCCAAAAATGAATTAAATTTAGCTTATTCTAAAATCAACTACACTTTAATGGATAATCTACTACAAGGATTCATTAATGAGGAAGTTTACAATTACCTGTATGTTAATAAACCCAAGATACCAATAATTTTCGGGATCCCCAAGACACATAAAGGTCTCAAACCATTGAAATTTAGACCTATAGTGTCAGGCAAAGGAGGTATTCTAGAGCCTATAGGAAAGTTTGTTGATTATGTACTCAAAAAATTCGCAACAACTATGGAGTACATATGCAAGGATTCCTGGGATTTTTTAAGGGGCATCCAAGCACATCTCTTTCAATCTGACCTAATAATGATAACCATAGATGTGGTGGACTTATTTCTGAGTATTCCACATCAGGAGGGTTTGGATTGGTTAAATGAAATATTAGTTAAAGAATCAAGACTATCGGCTAACACCATTAATTTACTAGTTGAATTCATGGAGATTATATTGGAAAATAATTTTATGTTTTTTAATGGAGAAATATATAAACAAAAGAAGGGAGTGGCGATGGGTGCACCATGTGCCTCCATGTATGCAAATATAGTGTTACACAGATGGGAACAAAAATGTATTTTTTCCACTAAATGGAAGGAACACATAAAACACTACACCCGGTTTTTAGACGACATAAGTATATTGTGGAGTGGTACAGAGGAACAATTTTTGGAATTTTTTGAATATATTAACTCCACCAGTTCTTTTTTGTCTTTTACATACACTAGCAGCAACGAAAAAATGGATTATCTTGATGTAACTGTATTTAAAGATTGTCTCAATAATAGGTTCACATCTAAGTTGTATAGGAAACCTACTTTCTCCAACACATACCTCCATTTTACAAGTGGCCATCCATTCTATCAGAAAAAAGGCATAATTAAAGGTCAAATGATAAGAGCTTCAAGAATGTCCAGTACCTTAGAATACTTTTTGGAGGAGTTGACACTATTAAAAAATATGTTTTTAGAAAGAGGATACCCTGAAGTTCTGATAGACAAAATAAGTAAGGAGGTTTTGGATCATAGGGAGGATAGGTACCCCCCTCTGTTAGGTTCGGGCCAGACCCAGGAATCAAAACCTAGTCAGGCCCAAAATACTGGTCATTGTAATAATTATATACACACTTTTTCAAGTAATTCTCAACAAATTGAAGAAGCGATTTCTAAGTTTTGGCCGGTTTTGACAGGACATGAGGAGTTGAAAAAATACATTCCAGAACATTCTATATTTACTAGACGTAGGGACACTAATATTAAAGAATTATTTGAAAAATATCAACCCCAAGGGAGAATGAATAATGGTAACAATTTGAAAAAAGGCACGTACAAATGTGGGATGTGTAAACAATGCACAGCCATTTTGAATAGAAGCTCTTTATACATTCCCTCAAGGAACTTTCATTTTCAAGCCAATATTTACACAAATTGTGCAACACAAGGAGTAGTATATTTGGGTTATTGTACAAA